>NW_008825016.1:3439042-3442439 GCF_000699105.1 Pygoscelis adeliae | reverse complement strand
ATTTATGACAAAAAGAAAGTCATCAGCGCCATGAAAATTCAGGATTACTCAAGCATGCGAGTGAACTCTGATAGGGAGATTAATGCAGCTAAGCGTGCAGCAAACCAGCAGTAACCAGCATTAAAATACTCTTTTGGAAACACAGTAGCACTGGGCTTGTCAGAAATTGCTCTTTTCCACGCATCTTGAGAAGCAGGAGAAAACCGCGATGTTTTTTCCTTCCTACTCTCAGCTATCAAAACATAACCACCCTAACTATTTGTCACGTTTCGCAGTGATGGAGTGTCCTGTGTAACTGTAAAACTGGAATGAAAGTGCTTAAGGCTTCCTGTAAGACAGGAAGGTGACTAGCAGGGATTTGCAAGCTCCGTCTCTCATCTCACTTAGTAATAAAACTCCTCAACTTGAAAGGAGGTTTCAAAAAAAACACTTTTTGAAAAATTTTTAAAACTTCTTTGACATTATCCTTGGCACATATAAACAAAAACTTAATTCAGAGTTTTTACTTCTATGTTGAGAGTTGGGGGTGTGTGTTTTTTAAACGAACTTGCATTTAATAAAAGCCAAGAAACCTAACAATTTGCAAGGACTGTTTTGACTAGGATAGGAAACAAGTTCTATGTGGTATAAATGTCATAGTTTATTATTAAAGTGTTTATTTTGTAGCAGAAGGCTACAGAGTATTTTTGAATTCCTGTAACGGAGAAAAGCGTAACGTAATACTGGGTACATCACATGACACCAATTTTGTCAGGATTACCAGACGGAACACAAGCACAGTAATTTTATATAATACTATCAATGTGCTTCAGTCTGGAATGTCATCAACATATAATATAAAACATCACACAGTGGAAAAATAACAGAAATTGTTTTGGAAAAGGAGTCACGTAACATGCCAAATAGATAATGGCTGGAGAAATTCTAAGTGATTTATATGATGTTAGGAGGTTCCACACACTGAAACGTCAACAAGAGCTATACATCTGAGCTCCGCTCCTCAGAAAATAAAAAGAGAGACCGGTCACGATATTTGCCTAAACACGCTGCATTCCAGTTTCAAACAAAGTATTTAAAATTGTTTCTCAATACGCAGTAGGATAAGCTTAAACGTTATTAAATGCCAATTCTCTGCAGTCAGTCAATCAGCGATTCAATGAAAAGTTAACGCTGTTACGAGCGGAGGTTAAGGATGGCAGATGACAGATGCTCATGGCATAGCAGCTTTTACACACTACCAACAGTTTTTACTGTGCTTTAAATATCAGTGTACCAATGATTTATCTTTGTCCAAACAATTTTAGATAATAATAATAATCTAAAAAGTGAAGACAGAGTAGATTTTTTTTGCTGTGAAAAAGCTCTTATGAAATTGAACTATTACCTACAAATTTGTTCATAAATTTTTATTCACTACAGTAGCAGTCTCTTCAGTGTGTACTGAATACTTTTGTATTAATCACGACACAGGCCCGTCAAAAATTAAAGGACAACTCTTCACCCACTTTGCGGCAAGTTGCGTTAGTGTGAAGTACATAGCATTAGAATTCATGTTTGTCTGCATGAACAGCTGCTGTGCTTGGACAGCCTATGGGACAACGGCTTTTACTAAAGCGTACTTGGAAACCAGAGCTGCACCAAACTGGTATTATTAAAATTTAAAATCAACGCCACCAGACAGAGCACGTAAATTGAAGGAATACAAGAAGTCCAGACACAAAAATGAGTTGTTATAGAGATCAAATCCACCTCAATATCAAGGAGGGCAAGATGGTTAGTTTTTTAAAATAGACTAGGGAGTCGGCTCCACAGCATCATTATGTCACAGGCTTCTTCAGCAAACTCCAACAGGGGTCCGAGCTGATTTAGAAAAGACTTTCTTGAAGGACTTGCGAACAAGCTAAAAGCTTTCTACAAGAAGAAACCCAAACCGGGCTCCTTTTCTGCCCTGTGGGATCCTCCACCAATCCTCACGAGAGACGAGGTTTCAAATCTGAAATTACTCAAACAGCCAAACCTTAAGTATTGAGTATTCAATACATGTTGTAAGGGTGTTTTGGGGAGAGACGTTGGAAAATGCAAATGATATTTCTCCACTAACTTGCTTAAAGGTTGCCAGAAAGCAACTCGGACGGACCTCGCTCTGCAGGAAGAACTTCTTCCCCACACCCCCTTTACCTTCCAGCCCCTATCTGCTGTTTATAATTCCTTTTTTGAGAGATTACATTCTTCTCGCATGGGACGGGGCCACTTGGACCTTTCACATTCCATCAGAATTTTTGAGGACCGGCCAAGTTACCACAGCTTTTCTTATTACCGATAACACGCAGCCTTCTTTTATGTCCTGTACTCTGAAGGTTCCCTCCTCATTTTCCAGTGCGTGCCTCTTCACTCATACAACCGACCTTCCTCCTGCCCCCAGAGAAAACTAACATTGCTACTGTAATCTGATGGATAAGCATGGTATTATCTGTATTTTCTTAGAGGAAAATATTCACCTATGTCTAAGCAGCAAAAGGCGGAACCTAGACAGAAACTATGCAGTCCTTCATTCATCCCAAGCGATAAATAACTTTTTATTATGTGGGACAAGGTTCATGCTTGAGTCTTCATTGCAGTCCTACAAAGCATTTATCTTGATATACCAGGCCTGAAGTGCTCTCTCTTAAATTTCTGCGAAAGCACTGTTGTTCTGGTGACTGTAGGTATTCAGCAGAATTTTGCAATTTAAAAATCTTTTAAGGAAGATAGGTTATGTCTGGTTACTTTTCCCTATGTTCAAAGGGATGTGAACAGTAATCCATGATGCTGGAAACCACGTTGCTGAATTTAGGAATAACAAAAAACACCAAGTACTTCAAATTCAGTACATTTCCTCGTGAGTTTGTATTTAGAGAGAACGCATGTTAACTATAAAAACCAGAAAAGACAAAGCTTTAGCCCTCTCATTCCACATAGAGCCAGCTGGCACCAGGGGCTCTCCTCTTCCATAAAGAAGCCTTTATCGATGTGATTGATCTTTTTTCCGCTCCAGTGGCACATTCTTGTTTTGTTTTGGTTTTTTAACTTTGAAGAAACCACCAAATCTCAATTAAATTTAGTTGAAGATTTTCAAAGCGATAGAAAAAGCTGTTTTCAGGGCAGCATAAACGGTCAAAAAAAATAATCAGAAGAGCGTTATAAGAACAGTATAGGAGTGCCTGTAGCATGCACACACTTAAAAGGTGGCTGCAGTGGTGGAGCACATTTCTCCACCCCACATCGCTCGCCCAGCTTATCACTGGGATGAGTCTCCAGAGGAACGCATCCAAGAGCATTGGTTTTCTACTATTTCTCACAAGGTCTGGAAGGAAAACGCTCTTTAAAGCCAAGGAAAAGGCTTGTATGTCAGCAGGCA
>NW_008825016.1:3430041-3439019 GCF_000699105.1 Pygoscelis adeliae | reverse complement strand
GAGCAAGCGAAGGAAGGTGGCAATAACCCTTCCAGCAGTTTTGCAAGAACCCCTGAAGCACCCAACTGATGCGCCGACTGCAAATGAAGCTTTACGCCTCTCTGAATTAGGCTGCCGAGGCAAGTCCCCACAGATGGGTTTGGGTGTCAAGGGATAGCATACCGCGGCTTGGGTCCCTGCTAGGGCAACCAGTGATAAAAGGAAACGAGCAGAGAGAAATCAAGCCACAAATCTAAGGACGCAAACCTTGGAAAAAAAAATTTCTGAGCTTCATGGGAGCCTAAACTGTTGATTCAGGGAGTTAAATAATTAACTAATTACATGTTTCCTTCCTTGGCTAATGTGATTCCAACATCTGTTTTGATGTTTCTTGCCCTGTTCCACTTAGCGATCAATCAATCCTGAAACATGCATATTTAATCTGCAGACTAGGCTAAGTACTGAGGCACTTGAACTATCTGTGGACACTGCAAAGCAGCATTATGGATTTATGTCCATGCTCCAGCTGACCAAGCATGTTTGCTGCAATTTATCGGTAGTTGCTGGGTTTTTTTAAACCTCTTCTATGGATGCACGTCCCTGCCATACAACGTAAAGTAAAAAAACTACATGATGGTGTGCTCAACACCCTTCAGAGCAGCAACGCACTCAACCCACCGAAGTCCTTTGGGATTTGAGGGGGCAGAGGGAAGGCGGGGGGGCTGCTGCAGTGAGCATGGGGGTCCCTCCTTGCCCTGGAGGTACCAAAGGCATTTCCACCGCAGGTGGCCCATGAGGTTTCGGTGAGGCAAGGCAGAGGTCCCTGCTCTCTTTCCAACTATTCTATTCCAATAATAATAAAAACAATATAAAAGCAAGCATGGGAAAATCTGTCTACCCGAATGTGGAGCAAGGTCTTTCGGCTGCCTCCTCCAAGCTCTCTGCACACGCTGCCCCATGAATTCCTAAAAGTCAGCAAAAAAAAACCCTGCAAAACACACATTTTTCTCCAGCAAGTGGAACCCTACTTTGGCTGAGCTTTACAATACCTCCCTCTACTGGGAAAATGCTGCTTTATTTCTCAGTGCCAGTATTTCTCTCTACAGCCAGAGCAAGGTACAGATTAACACACACATGCTTTAATAATTCAGATCGGGGCCAAGCTGAGAGCAAAGAGGAATGACAGACCAGTGGCTTAAGATGCAGGTTAGCATTATAGCTAGAAATTTATGCTTTTAATCCGTCGATGATCAATGCATGAGTAGCTGTGCAAAGAAGAAACCACGTGACACAGCATGAATCAGTTTTGTCCTGCCATTTGTACATAAGTCTCTTTAAAAAAAGAGTGATAAACAAGCTGGCAAGCAGCTGAAGCTTTAAGATGGGTACAATCACTCATACGGACCCTGAACTCCATGGGATAAACATCTTAAAGAAGAGAAAAACAAAACCCACCACCAAAAAGATGGGGGAAGGGAGGCTTTAAAGCCAGCAAATTCAGAGTTTAGATTAATCTTCATAGCCTAGAACATGTGGAAAAACACAAGCAATTCCCAATCTGCATTTCTAGATATGGGATCTTCCCTTCAGAATAATTTTTACTGTCTTGGAATTAAAAGCCTCTTCCCAAAAGAGATTTTCAAATCCAGTCAGAAATATACTTTTTACATTTAAGGACTTTGTTTATGATGCATGAAGATCCTAAGTCTGAAAAAGAAGACTGAAAAGTCTTATCTTTAAACAAGTTGACTTCTACTTGCACCCTACTACTAAAGATATATCCAGAATGTTTACTTTACTCTACTGTAATGGGATAAAATGCCTTTCGAAATGGGGGCAAAAAGCCCCTGGTGCCAGCTGGCTTACTGGGTGATTAAAAATTCCCCAGTAGACGCTACAAAAGACTGAGGAAGCCTCAAAGAAAAAAACAAAGACAGAAGCAGAACCTGAAAATGGGTGGCAAATGAAGGAAACTGCCCGGAGAGCTGCTGCCCCAGATACCCTGGGGAATTACCTGCTCTGACAGCTGGGTTTGTGCCCCGAAAGCCAGCGAGCCCTTCCAGGGCTGCAGAAAGGCTGACTGAGCCGTTCCAGATGGGCAACCACTGAGACCTGGTTTTGCTGGAGAGCTAGTGGGAGATGTCAAAACAGGCCCCAGACTGACTTTGCCCTTTCACTGAAGGAATGGGAGTATTAGGAAGTCTTCATTTTTCTCCAAAACACCACTCATCAGGGTTAAATAAATGCAAACAAAACCACAGCAGCCTATAAACTGCTTCCTCTGTTAACTGCCCAGCAATTATTCTCCTGGCCCATAATTTTCAAATTACTAACGCTATATTACAAGTAGAGAAAGAAAAGCCTCTAATTAAGGTTTTGTGTTCTTTACACTGAAATGAAATTAAACTGCCGATAAGAGAAGATGGCACGCTCCCCTTGAGAAGGATGGAAGAGGTGCCGGTGACCCTGACAACATGCACATGCCTGACGGCACCACCATCTCATGGCACACAACCAAATATGACCACCAAAGCAGTAGGCGACACTACTTTACGGCTGCAAGCACTGGGGTTTTAGAAGGACAGCCCACCCCTGAGCTCCCGAGAGGGTACCGGAGCCTTTGAATGCTGCTGGTTGTAAGAACAATGAGCGGAATGGCGAGGGATGGTCAATTTAGCAGCCCAGAAGAAGCAACGATCCTGGCTGTACAACTGTGAACATACCATACAGCCGCCTCACACAGTCCCTACTGCCCAAAAAACAAGGCAGGGGAAACACATTACAAAGGAAAGGGGGGGAGGCAGTGGGGGCACAGACGAAACACTTGAGATAGCACAGGAGACCAGATATACTGAAAAGTGGTCCTATACTCTGACCAGCATTTCCAAGAAAGGTAGAATGCTGTGGTTCCCTAGAGATTATCACCTTTAAAAGGTCAGAGACTGGTAGCATGATGGTTTCTAGTGCAAGAACTAATGTACTCTCTAAAGCAGAATATACAAAGTAGCTCATGAGTCTAGAAAAATAAAGCTGAATACGTGTAAACACTGAAGAAACACAGGCAAGGTGCAATTTTCAGCCACTCAAAAAATCTTAGTTTTTAAGTATATACATTTTGGTTTCAAAGTTATTAAAATTTGTAATCCATATCCATGCAGAAAAATCCATACTGAGAAAGAAATTCACAGTGTGAAAGAAATGAAACTAATTCACCCTGAAAATTCAGAATAATGTAAAATGGGAACACCACCCCCTCCCCTTAATGTTGCAAAAATTACATTTGGATTCAGCACAAAAAATAAAAATACGATCTCATATGGATTTTTCATAGTATTTTAAAGCACATGAAAAACACACTTAAGATTCTTAAATTAGAGCAAAAGCCTTAAATCAAAAAAGCACAGCTGCCCTACCATAAAAGGTTTCCTTTGCTGGAAAAGCGACTGACTTCTGAACATAAAGACTCTCTCAAATCATACCAGAAGCGATACAATTTCTGTAACAGGTGGGACGAAACCATTCCTTCCACTGGAATTACACTTTCAGGTTCAATTACTCCGCCACAGTGTCCTCTTCCTCAGCCACTGCCAATTATCCCATTGCTCAAAAACACCCGTCAGCAGTGGGGTATCTTCAAGCCGACCACGAATCCTCTGCTCTGGGTGGGGACAAAATAGTGTCCCTAAAAACACTCCAGATGAGCAACCCATGAAAAACTATTGGGAATACCAGGACATCTCTACACATTTCAAGAACAACGAAGGACTTTGCTCAAAGCTCTGTTACCAGTGCCGCTTGCTTTTAGTCGTAATAAAACCCAGCAAGCTAAACTGCTATCTATCCTCTTCCTAACTCCCTTTATCACCGTTCCCATGCTCCTGGTTGTAAGAATTTCCCCGCAAAGGACTAAAAGCCCGTACAATTCGTTGCCAGGCTGTCGGCTTGGAAAGCAGCGCAACGTGCACTCAGGCAGACGCGACAGCCAGACCCTCAGCCCAAGCGACCGGGTGCACACTTACTGGCAGGGTGTAGCCTCGCTGGCAGCAGGTTCACAATGAGCAGCCTTTCCCATATATAGCTTTACATCGAGTAGTCACTGTTTGCATGTTTTCCCCGTGGTTATTACTGGTAGTTGTGATAAAATTTAAAAAAAAAAAAAAAAAAAAAGTGACTTAGCAAACCACTTCCTTCTTTCATCCTGTAAAAATGTGACGCTGTAAAGAAGAGGACAAATCCTTCAAAGTTCACAGTTCGGCTCCACCAGATGTGTCACGCCAATTCTCCATCCCAAAACCACCAAGGAGAGAGAAGGAAGCAAATCCTCCACCCCACAGGAAAGGGTATAGCTTTAGTTATACCACTGGTATTTTTTAAATGACAAAAGTACAAAAACCTGGAGAGGGAAAAGCCAACAGCTGTAGATCCACTTCTTGGGATCACTGAGGTGTTTTCATCTTACAAATTTCCTGATATTCCAGGGACTGAAGATGACTTTGACCACATCAGTCCCTCCGGAGGTGTACCTTAACTTGTGGCTTTTTACACTGTTATTCTGGGGACAAAGAGAAAAGGAACAGGCAACAACTCTGTGCGCGTAACCCCAGACATCTCAACGAGCGTGACAGGGTCCCAGGTCCCTACCTGGGAAGAGCAACCCCTGGAGCCACCAGTGAGCAGTGAACAGCCGTGCAGGGCCACCCTACCCCACCCCAGGCACCTCTGTCAATGCCAAGGGGAGGGGGAAGACCCTCTCTCCCCACCCTCCCACCTGCTGAGAAAGGAGGAATACCCTCTGATTTTCTTCTTTTCTGAGATGAAGGCAGCCAGTTTCGCTCTCCATCTCCTGGAAGACCACTGCCATCTCTGACAACCTCAGCACAGGGCAAGGACTAACTGGGAACAGAAAATACCCCCCACCTCCTAGAGTAGGTCAGGGTGATCAACCTGCACAACCGAACACGAGTTGAGCTGGGTCTCTCTTGCGTGGACAGAGGCTCAAACTCAGTTTTCCTAAAGCAATCTGAATCCCTTGCACGCCTCTTCAAAGGCCCCAGGCAATCCTTTGTATGTTAAAGCAGCAATATCCTCAAGATCTACAATGTTCCCCTGCCACTTGCTACACAGTCAGAGCTGTATCAAGTGGAGCCTAAAACTCGCTCACCGCCAGTGATGGGGACAGAGAAACGAAGCCACAACCCGACCTCCGCAGAGGACACGCGGACATGCCTCCAGGCAGAACTTGTTCCCAGCCCTGCTTGTACATCAGTATGGCTCCAGGCCACCTACAAGTGCAAATCTACCCACCAGCATTTTCCACTGCATGCTCTTAAAAATGTGCCTTTTGGCTGGTTACAGAGAAAAAAAATATGAAAATGCAGTTTTCATATATCATGCAATCCATTTAAAGGCAGCTTTCTTCCATGTAAGTAGTGGCTTGGACAGACAATTTTTAAAGGTTTAGTATTTTCTAATCACAAATACCTAACCCTCCTAACACTATTTTACCACTCATTGACAAGAGGGGTTGCAAAGTATGCTTGTAGAGTTTATAAAGGAATTCAAGAAAATGGACATTTTTTTCTTGGTCACTTGGAAGGGTATTTATTAATTTGTCTGTTTATGGACAGACATAACTTAAAAGCAAATACATCATCTGAAAACATGACTGCTTGCCCTCCATGCTCCCAAGCTGTGAAACTGTGCATGGCCAGCCCCAGATCTACAGCAGCACTTAACGGAGAAACTGATGTGCTGCTTTCAGACATGGCGTTTGTGCCGGCATTTGACAGTGACCCTAGAGGCAATGCAGAGACCTTCTCTATTCAGATATTTGAAACCGTACTTAGTGCACTGTAGTGTATTTATCTGCAATATTCAATGCATCTTGGTGAAGTCTGGTGCACAATACCTTGCCTTCTTACAAGACTTTTGGCAGACAATGCACATGCATCTCGTTAATCCTTCTTACCTGCTTTCACCATAGGCACCAAATAATGCTATGCCGTACCAAGAGAGCCTCATTTCGCTTTCCCTTCTGCACCATGTCCCTCTACATCCTGCCTCTTGCTCCTTCTATTTCTGTCTTCAGGCCACTTAACATTATCGCTAACCCTTTTCTGTGGACAAATTAACAACGTAAGTTATCTTTCCAAGCTGCTGTTTCCCATACCGCCGCACAGTGCTTCCTCATTCGAACTTCTTATCTCTTCCTGTGAAGGCCCTTCAAGTACAAAAACAGCAGCAAAGTTGTATTAAACTTATCACCGGGCAGTTACTAACCTAGGAGAAAGAATGCACTATGGCTTTGTCTCTCAAAATAATGTGGCAAATGTCAAGGTAAGAGCAGTTTGTTCTCGAGGATGAAGAAGATCACAATAAACCAGTTGCCATACAGAATGAAAGAGAGGCCTCGCTTGGTATTGCGATGCATGTTATTTCATATACTGCTCATATGCCGGCAGTTCCACTTTTATAGGAAGGCAAGGACAGTTTGTTGATTCATGATGAATGTAAAAGCTGCAAGACTTCAAGGAGAATGCCAATAAGCATCTGTTAAAAGGGAACTAGGGAAACAAGCATTAACTCTTCAATGAACACATTTAAAGCACATTTGAGTCATTTATTAACCAGTTTGGCCTGGCTAAACTATGTTTTTCAGTTTTGTTCACTTCACAGTAGTTGGCCCTATTGCATCACCAACCCTTTTTCCAAAAAAGCTGTGCTAAAAGAAAACTTGTGAACAAAATTATGGCCAAGGAGAGCAGGACAAGGCTAGCCCCACAGACACCACGCTCATAAGAACTGCCGGATCTCTGCAGTCAGCGGTCGCTCAGAACTTTTGATACTGTCTCTCACCGTATCCTTCTGGACAGAATGTCCAGCACACAACTAGACAAGCCCATAATACTTGCAATTGGTGAGCAATTGGCTCATGGGTCGGGCTCAAAGAGTTACAGTAAATGGGGTTACATCAGGCTGGCGGCCAGTCACCAGTGGCGTTCCCCAGGGCTCAATTTTAGGGCCAGTGCTCTTTAATGTTTTTATAAATGATCTGGACGCAGGAATCAAATGTACATTAAGTAAGTTTGCCAACGATACTAAACGAGGAGGAGCTGTGGACTCCCTCGAGGGTAGTGAGGCCTTACAGGGAGATCTGGATAGACTAGAGAGCTGGGCAATCACCAACCATATGAAATTTAACAAGAGCAAGTGCCGTATTCTCCACCTGGGACCGCATAATCCTGGGAAGGAAATGGTGGGGGGTAGTGTACTAGGTTGGACACTTCCCTGTGAGTTTTAAATCAACCCAACTCAGATCCCTAGCATCCCATTGTGTTGATGTTGTTGATTTTTTTGTAGTAAAAATTTCCTTTTTTTTCCTCACCCATCTAATCATTAATGAACAAGGCTGCTAATAAAGGTCTGGACAACTTAGCTGATTGTTTCCTGCCTTCCAGTATCTCTTTCCAGAATTTTTTCCCATTATAGTGTGTTTTGCGCTCTGACCTAAATTGCTGTAGTATTATAGTCTTTCAGATGGCTGCTCCATTTCAATCCACAAGTGAATAAATGTACTCCTCTGTGTCTCTCATACTCCTCTGTACCTCTTAGGATTACAAAGTGCTTTGAGGTCTTATGCAATGATATCACCTTTCTCAAGGGGGGCAGCGGAGGAGGAGGTGCTGATCTCCTCTGAAGAAGGAGGTGAAGCTGCGTCAGGGGAAGTTCAGGTTGCACATTAGGAAAAGGTTCTTCACAGAGAGGGTGGTCGGTCACTGAAACAGGCTCCCCAGGGCAGTGGTCACGGCACCAAGCCTGTCAGAGTTCAAGGAGCGTCTGACAATGCTCTTAGTCATATGGTTTAGTTTTAGGTAGTCCTGAGAGGAGCAGGGAATTGGACTCAATGATCTTTATGGGTACCTTCCAACTTGAAATATCCTATGGTTCTATGGGAAGTGCAGCGCCGAGCCACATGAACAGCTCCGGACAAAGTCACACGGTCCAGCCAAGCCCATCAGCTTGGTCCTGACGAAGCCAGAGCTTCCAGCACCAGCAGAAGATGGAGCAGTAGCCATGGCACTGCATGATGATGAAGCTCCCAAGGTAGAGGGGAGGGGCTGGCCCAGAGCTAAGCATGAAATTAGACCAGTGTTGTCAAGCAACGGTTGACTACAGGGGGGAACCATTGCTTCAGATCCTCATTTCCCATAGTATCTTTCTTTGTTCCTCTAGCAGGCCAGCATGAACCAGAACAGCAGCACACGGGTGGAGACAGATCCCCAGGGCTGCTCCAGGATGCTCAATGCTCTACAGCTCCTGGTCAGGTCTGTGTCCTTCTCCCTGCTTCAGGCAGCTTGGGTAACCCTCTGCAAGAAGATCTCTGAGGTGCCTACATTGCCAGGAGCTGGTGGAGAAGCCAGACAGTCACACCATGCAGCTGTCTGCCCCGCCACCCTGTGAGATCACCATTCCCGGAGCAAAATAAGCAGAAGGAAACACGTAGTCATGCCTCAGCTGTTGCAGTTTGCTGAGGGTGTACACCCGAGATGACTGGGCTGATCTAGGGGCTCACCACCACCGAAAGGGCAAAGTCTAGTTCCTTTTCTCTCCTTCCGCTGCTCTTCCTCCCCCACCACAGTCCTTCCTCCCCCACCTCCACCCCAGCTGCAAGGAGCAGCACCCTCCTTTAGACCATCTCTTGCTCTCCCGAGAGCCCTCTCCCAGCCGACACAGCCCGCCAAACCAGCAGAAGACTGGTTTTTGGGGGATGGGTTAGTGAATGCAGCTGGTGCAGAGCAAAGGCCCAGTGAGCGCCATACCCAGCACAAGGGAGCAAGATGCAAGAAGCATCTCTCCATTTCAGCACAAGTGAGACGTTCCCCCAGCGTGGGTGTCCCGCGCTGGGACGACCGGCCCAAGACTGGCACACGCATCCCCTCCTGCCAGGTTCGCGGCAGGAGGTAACACTGCAGGCTGGGGAGGAGGGAGGGGAGCGGGGG
>NW_008825016.1:3419049-3429463 GCF_000699105.1 Pygoscelis adeliae | reverse complement strand
CCCCCTGCCAGGCCGAGCCCTGCCCGCCGCTCCCCCCCACAAATCCCCACAAGCTGTGAAGGCGCAGCCTGTTCAAAAGAAGGAAAGGGGAAAAAAGAAAAGCCCCTGGGGTTTCCCTTGCAGTCTGTCACCAAAGCTGCCGCTCAAAGCAGCTCACCCTAGGTCACCAAAGGCTAACAGCAAATTCACTTAAATCAAAGCTGGACCTCTGAACCAGCCTGACTCAGGTTCAGGCAAGAAGTCAAAATCGCAGCCGTTCAAATAAGGAAGAAATTTTTTACGCTGAGGGTGGTGAAGCACTGGCAGAGGTTGCCCAGAGAGGTGGTGGATGCCCCATCCCTGGAAACATTCAAGGTCAGGTTGGACGGGGCTCTGAGCAACCTGATCTAGTTGAAGATGTCCCTGCCCACGGCAGGGGGGGCGGACTAGATGACCTTCAGAGGTCCCTTCCAACCCAAGCCATTCTATGATTATATGAAATGTCACCAATAAAAAAAAATCTCCTGCTCTCAACTGACAAGAGGACAGTCATTTCTCTCCTCTTGAACTCACTGCAATATTTAAACACAATGTATTTTAAACACAACTTTTGAAAAAGTGCTATTGCTACACCTGAGACAGGCCTGGAGCGATGCTCTGGGATGAGCTACACTGCTTGGCTGAAAGCCCCTCGCCAAGAAGTGATGGGAAACACCAGCTCAGTGGCTAGACCCACTCTCCTCGCCGAGCGTCTTCTCCTGGGCTCAGTGGCATCTGCAGGCTGAGCGGAGCTGGAGCAGGACTCAGGTGCCAGGCACAAGCAGACAGCACACCTACTGCGCTGTGGGACTGGAGTCGCAGCAGCTGATCAGAGGAAGAATTTGATGTTGGGAGCTGTCGAAAGCTTCCTCTCCTCTAACATGCTTAGGAATAATAGCAGAAAGCCTTGACCTTTCTGCTGGAGTACTGCTGGAAGAAGTGAAAGCGGCATTTCTCTTGTTTAGCAGTTAAACAATGGAATTTGCCTCAAAACCAATAAACACTACTCCCCAGTTACTTTTAGAATCCCAAAGACACTAATGTTCATCTGCTTTGAATCTGCCCATGGTCCTGGTTACTGTTATAATTTCATCTGCAGAGTCCAAAGCCGCATTGACCAGATCCTAACCGCAGGATCCTCATGGCCAAGAAGGGAAGACATCATCCCTGCCATTCTCCCCAGCCTCCTCACTGCAGTTGCCATGATGGGGGAAGACAAACAGCAGGGCTACATATTGCCCAGTGTGGCTGGATGGTTCATTGCAGTCTGCATCCTGACACGCAGGGAGACGCACGTACCCTGTCGCAGGCAGACAGCACAGCCGTGGGCACTTCTCATCCCAAACTGACACACACTCATCAAGAATATGTCAGGGCACGGGTCCCATTTCGGGACCTCTGACTTCACCTACCTACCCTGCTGTACCCATCTCCTTTCTGGCAGAAAAGCACACGGAAGGCTGAAATGCTGTTTTGGAGAAAAAAGTGATCCTAATTCCTGGGTAGGGCTATCGTATTCCTCCTATTTCACTTACAGAGACTACAGACGCATTAACTCACAACCAAAATAGATTTGCCATCCATGGATGCAACCCTGTTCCTAGATCTCTGTAAAGCAGCACGCACCAGCCAGCCGCTGGTGCGCCCCTTTCAATCTTCTTCCACTACTTTTGCTTAAGTACTTTGGCTTTAACAAGGCCTCTCTGTTACCCTCCTCTGGCAGGACAACGTCTCTCAGGCTTTTTCAGTAATGAATACACAGTCTCTTCAAAAAAATCTAGGTCGACCCTCCTTTATATTTTACATACAACGTTTCCCAAACAAGATCTGTTTTTCTGTGCAAGCACATCATAAGATATGCCAAGTCTTTTCAATACATCCTCTAAATGGCCCAGCCCATGGCCATTTGAATTCTCCTTCACGAGTACAACTCTTAGCACTTCTCTTTGTGAGATTTCAACTTCTTCATCGTGGCCCCTCTCTCCAGCCTGCCAAGATCATTTTCAATTCACCTCCTGTGCCCCGCAAGGTTCCTCCAAGTCAAGGACACCCGCAAACTTCGTAAGCCAAAACTTTCAGCTCTGGCATCCAGGTCACTGATCGAGTTATTGAATGCAAGTGGGAAAGGAGGAACTCCTGCAAAGTGCTGTCAGGAAGGTCCTGGTAGGGGGGGGTCCTGTTGGTGGCTCTGTGTCAAAACAAGAATTCCTGCCCAAATGCTTCTTTTCAAGCAGCTGCACACCTCCCTTCTGGCAATTTCACCTCGACTATTATTTCCAAACTGCTCTGTGCTTCTCTTGAACAAGGCCAACAGCAGTGAAACCTAGCACTGAGTCCAAACTAATACATCTTGCAAGGGGATGATGAAGGAATGGGAGGAGGTAGCAGCAGCACTTCTGTGAATGCTCTAGGACAGCAGCAAACCAGTGGCAAGAGAGGAGTGGTGGATACACAGAGGAAGAGAAGCCACAAGGCCTGTGCTCCAACAAAGTTAACCACAGTGGCTCTAATTCTAGAGCCTCTTTCTCTTGTTTGCTTATGAGATTTTGCTTATTAAATTACCTTTCTCATTTGCTTATGAGATTTTGTGCAAGACAGCATCAGCCGACACACTTCATTTATTCTCTCCCATCTGTTTACGAGGCACGCTCACCTGTCAGAGTTGGAAAATTGGTTGCTTTGAAATGATCTGCTCTTAGAATCCACATTGCTTTTTTAATGCTGTACTACTCAGTAAGTGTTTATATATTGACTATTAGCTGCGTTCAAGGATCAAAGCTAGGCTGACTGGGGAATTCTCTGGAAAATTCTCCAGCAGCCTATTTTTGCCACCTTTTTCAAATATAAATACTGCGTTCACTCTTCTGCATGCCTTCTGGGGCCTCTTACATGAGCTCTGAAAAAGCATCCCTAATGAGCATTACAGCAGCCTCTGAACCATTCAGTACTACTGCTGGCACCGTGCGCACAGTGTTGTGCCAAAATATTACAGAAATTGTATCACACTGTGTTTGACATTAATGTTGAGAAAAGCATTCTTCCCCACCATTATTACTGCAGACTATTACCTTTAAGGATTAAACAGGAGCAGTGATAGTCAGGGGAAAATAAACAAAATGCAAACTGGAAGGTTATGCCTGTGGAATGGTACAGAAGGACCAAAAGATAAATCTCTTGTGAGAAATTATTTACACTTTTCAGCCTGGTTCTGGCTCGGTTCACTGCCAGGGTTTCATTAACCCTGTCCCTGGCGTTATGTGAAAGGGGAAATGAGATAACGCCCAACCCGTCACTCCTACCGTGCGTCAGCCCTTTGAACAGCACTCAGCAGTCACACTCTAACACCATCAGTAGCCGTTTTCCTCCCAAACCTGCTGGCAGCAGACCAGGGATCTCCCTCCCAGGCGTGCTGCTGCAGACCCGGGGCCAGCTGGCCGTCCCTGGCCACCCTGCCTCCCTCCGAGCCCCTGCCTCCCTCCGAGCCCTGCTGTGAGCCAGCGCTTGTGCCTCCGATTCAAGAAACGCTTCCGCTTCCAATAGGACCCTTTTTGCTCCCCACTGTCTCACCCATCAGGAAGCAGGGATATAAATTATACCTTTCCCCCTCTCCTCCCAGCAATACCAAATAACTTCGGATTGCTTGCCAGTGTCTCACCAGGGCACGGCAAGGGCTTGCCCCGCTCCCCAGCCTTTGCAAGGCGATGGCGGTGGCTCGGCTTGTGAAGAAAGGCACTGCACCCACGGCATCAGGGGACATTCACTTCGTCTTTGAATCTCCCAGTCACCTCACGGTTCTCTGGCTGAAGGGTCAGCCAAGATAACTCCTGTCTGGACTTGCCCACTTGGTCAGGGCTGGACCACGTAGCAGAAGAGAGAGTTGGGGCATAAACGCCTGCCCCAACCTGAGTGAAAACTCAGAAAAACCTGCTCGCTGCAAAGACTGGATTTCTTTTGAGAGCAGTTTGCTCGATGCCCAGATTAAGAAGCTGTACAGAATTACTTTATCTGTGGCAATCCTCCATGCAGCTATGAACTTCTGGGTTACTGATCGACTGTAGCATTAAAAAAAAAAAATCAATAAAAAGGTTCACATTTAACAACACCACAAGAGGAATAAATTTAGGCAGCGCAGAGGGAAAAACAAGTTATTACATATCAGACCAGTGAAAATGAGCTCAGTGAAACAGCTTAATTGTTTGGAGGGGAAAATACAGTGAGTCACCCTTTAAAATTTCAAGTGTTCTCAATACAGTCTCTCACAAGACTGCAAACTACTTTAAAGACTCAAAAAGAGACTGCAGGCTCTCTGATTCAAATATCCCACCTACGAACAACTGTTTTGATTATTGGACTTCATTCACATTATCAGCTGGGTCCCCGGTTTGAGTAAATCTGTGTTTCAACATGAAACTGCCTTGAAGTTTTTTATTACATACTGGTTGGCATATTTGCATACTGCAGAAGGAACAGAAATTATTACCACATATGTGTAGCACTGTCGACTTCTGTGCTCACCATTCACCCTCCCACCTCACCCACCATGCTGGTTTCCTCTCCTGCCCTTCTCCCACCCTATTTTGGGAGACAGAAAAAATGAAGAGTGCAAAGACTTAGGTAAGAATTAATCTTCTCTAAGCAGAGGGACTTTCTAACCAACTGGAAATACATGCAACACACGGCTTTCTGAAGGCCATAATAGCCTGAAGCACTTTTATTCATGGGACAGCCCTTTCTAGTCCACGTCTGTCTTGCATGTCAGTGCAAGAACTCCTCCACCCCTTCAGGTCAACAGCTCTGGGGTCATCTGCATTGCATTGCAGGGTCATTTCTGCATCTGCAGAAATCATCCCAGCATCTCACCCAGCTCCCCTTCTGTCACCCAGGCGGATTGCCAGTCCCTGCCCACCCTCCCATCCTTCCTCAGCGCCCTCCTCCTCTCACCCACTGGCTTATCCAGGGACTTATTTTCCATATCAGTGCTTTGACAGTAGGGCGGCAGGAAGGTGCAGCATCACGTGCAGCAACAGAGAGGCAGGAGTGTGTGTTGCATGTTTAAGCCGGTAAGATGCAAAAGGATACCCTTCGGAGATAAAACCAAAATAACTTATCTGTAATCATTCACCATTAAAGTCTTGTGTTTGACCTTACAAGCATAAAGCTTTGGCATAATTGCTACCGGCAATTGCTAAGAGTGCCAGTTTGTAGAAAGCCAGTACACATATTGCACATATTTTAAAGCTCTTGCAATTAATTCTGTTTTACGTGACAGTAGCTATGCAATAACTTTCCAAGCTGGCACCATCATTTGATTCTCCCCCCCCCTGAAAAATGAGGACACCTTACAGCAAAGCAGAGGGCAGTCATATCTGCAGGATAACCTAAGGTACTACTCCATTCTGATGGCTGTAACAAAAGCAATCGTTAAGGGCAAACAAAAATACTTTCATTATAAATCAAGTTCAATCACCCTGCTTCTTAATACTGAATAATAGGTTATAATGAATTAATTTAGCATCAATGCTTTTTTTTTTTTTTTTTGCAATTCCATCTGTGGAATATTAAACACACTATAACCCCAGAATTGTATTCCTCTTGCAGTTTTACCTGATTTTGCTTATTTTAGGTAGGAGGAAGGGGGTGTCGAGGCAGGGACCCACTCCCCAGATGACTAATCTCTTTACATATCAGTCCTCCACTGGCTGCTTCCCTCTACTGTATACAGAGCTGACTCTAGTGTTTGAGCATCTTGTGGTCCTTAAACTATTTGCCCTCAAGCACTCCTATAAGAAGGGAGGTGGTACGGGGCTCAGCTGGCAGCCGTGGAGCTGGGACAGAGGCAACACCACTTATCAAAGGTCCAGGAGCAGCAGAGGGTGCGGTGCAGGGGACCAAATCTCACTCTGGGCTTGCATCCTGTGCTGCTTTTGGCTGGGATAGAGTTAATTTTCTTCACAGTAGCTAGTATGGGGCTGTGTTTTGGATTTGTGCTGGAAACAGTGTTGATAACACAGGGATGTTTTCGTTACTGCTGAGCAGGGCTTACACAGAGTCAAGGCCTGTTCTGCTCCTCACCCCACCCCACCAGCGAGTGGGCTGGGGGTGCACAAGGAGTTGGGAGGGGACACAGCTGGGACAGCTGACCCCGACTGACCAAAGGGATATCCCACACCATATGACGTCATGCTCAGCATATAAAGCTGGGGGAAGAAGAAGGAAGGGGGGGAAGAAGAAGGAAGGGGGGGACGTTCGGAGTGATGGTGTTTGTCTTCCCAAGTCACCGTTACGCGTGATGGAGCTTTCCTGGGAAGTAGTGAATGAACTCCTTGTTTTGCTTTGCTTGCATGTGTGGCTTCGCTTTACTTATTGAACTGTTTTTATCTCAACCCACAAGTTTTCTCACTTTTACTCTTCTGATTCTCTCCCCCATCCCACCGTGAGGGAGTGAGCGAGTGGCTGGGTGGTGCTTAGTTGCCGGCTGGGGTTAAACCACGACACATCCTCACCTCAGACCACCTGGAGCCTGGACCTACGGCTCTAGCAGAAAGGCTGTTTAGTTAAAAAGAAAGGAAAAAAAACCAGAATAGTTTACCTCAAGCAGAAGGGAAGGACTTGAGGGCTCTCAAGCTCGTGAGCAAAGCGTTCATTAGCGGCACAGTCCCACCTCAGCTGGATTTGCAGCCTGTCTGCCAGCCGGGCTGGGGGGCTCTGGCATTTAAGACCTGGCTCTGAAAGCACTGTGTCTGGGGACACAGCTAGATGACGTCCATCTGTCCGTCTGTCCCACTCCTTTTCCCTACTCCTCGGCCTGAGTGTTTACACCAGGTGGTGCAAAGAGGAGCGAATCGCTTCCCCCGTGCTGGGGGGGGAAGCTTGGGTGCCCACGCGGTGGCCATTAGTACAAACCCACGTTCATAACTCCAAAGAGGGTGAAGTTGCGGGTTCACCTGAAGCTTGCCTGGCTGCTGCCGGGAGCGGAACCCTGCTCCTGCTGCCGCGCCCCGCTGGAGGCCATCCTCCAAAGCGCCTTGGCAAGCTTCCGCTTTCTCGTTTTCGGAGAGGGCAGGGAAGCACTGCTCCAAGAGAAAAGGAGCAGCAGGACGGGAGGAATCCAGGCCCGGAGGCACAGCAGGGTGGACCGGTAGGGATGCCGCCTGAGTCACCTCCCCTCCATGTTTGCTGCTTCCCGCCAGCCCCGCAAATTTTGGCACCACGCTCGCTTCCCTCCCCTATTCAGTCACCCTGCTGCCCAGCTGTGCCCCTTCGCCTTTCCTTCCCTTAACCGGCCTCGATAAATAGAGCATCAGATACCAGGCGTTTCAGTTCAGGAGAAGAAAGCGGCTCTCTTGCCTGCACTGTGAAACCAACCAGCTCCCACTCAAATCAAAAGGAAGAGATCACGTGGATGCATTTCAAGTAATTTCAAGTAATTGGCAGACGCAAGCAGGCTTCCCCTTCAGCCAGACCCCTTCATGTACGTCTTCTCTTGGAGAAGGAGTGGTATTCAGCTGAGTTACCTGGGGGATTAATGTCGTTATACAGTGTCTAAAAGCTGGGAGGAGGCTGTACTTGTGGAGGGCTGAATTTAGCAGAGCCACAATCGGGGGACAAATAAGGGGAAAAAAAGAAAGAACTGATTTTCCATCTGCTAGAGCTGTGGTCTCCAAACTATTTTGATTATGTACTCCTATCAGTAAAAAATTTGAGCGCACCCCCCCAATATAGGTATACTTATTCATTTATAAATTATGTGCGTGCACTACTGATGTCCTAATATTTTCTTCCTGCACCCCAATGCATCGTCCTGTGCACGCACCCCGCTTTGGAGACCGCTGTGTGAGATAACACGGTGACAGCGGCCACTTGGTGCCAGAAGCTGGACACGTATCGACAGCGAGCAGACAACTGCTGAAACCCAGGCACTCGTCTGATGCCAGCTGAAGAGATTTACAGACAAATGATGAAGCAGATAGGAAATGAAGACCAGAGCGGGGTAGCAGGCGGTCGTACCTTTGCATGCCCCCTGTTCCCTTTTTTATTTCACCTAGTCTTGTCCACAATGTTAGTCCAAGCCCTTCACAGCCTACTGTCCTTGGCGGGGACTGAAACAAGGATCACATCAAGTCTTACCCTTCCTGCTCAGGAAGCCACCACAAGCAAAAATTCTGCTTGTGAGCTCTGCGGGGGGGAATGTTAATGGCAAAAATGAAAGGCACATGGACAGCCAGAAAGTGGATTTGTTCACACATGAAGACTGCAGTAATTTAAGAGCTGTTTCAAATTGCGCTGGATAAACTGGGATAACCATCCTTGTTTGGATTTAAAGCGAGATGATTTTGACCTAAAAAATCCTTTAAGGATGATCCCATGTACAACTCACCACTGATTCAAGAGGGATATGGATACATCAGCTGTTGCCTGCTCCCTGGTATCGGCCCATCACGCAGGCTCTTATGCCAGTACCACCATCAAATACTCCAGGGCAACTTTCAGGTAACATACATCTCAGGAAGCAAAAAGAAAACAAAAAGAAACATAGCCAAAAGAAAAACAGCACAAGGCTTCTTTGGAGCAAGAGGGTGTGGTATTTCTCAGAAATTTTTTCCCTTAAAAGTAATTTTTAAAGCCTCTGTGGACACACACCCTTCATGAAAGAATGTGAAGAAGGAGCATTCACAGGGATCCTAGAAGCGATCTAAATATGGATTGTGTATGAAGTGTGCTATGCATATAAATAATCATGTTCAGATAAAGAATTACTATCACGGCATACCCTTAAGAAGCAGTTAAAAACAGAGGTCTAAAGTCCGTACTAATTTGCAGTGGTTTTTTGGCACGTCATTTGTGCTTCCTCTGACAACACGCATTCCCATTTCTACTTCCATTCACTTCTAACTGCTATAAAACTAGCAAGTCATCAAGTCCAGTAGCACAGCAAGTACTCAGCATATAAATAAATAGAAATATTAACTTAACATCAGGTGTGAGGTAAGGTACAGGTCACTTCTATTTGTGTGGAAAATAGGGCAAATGTAGAAGAATAAGGGCAGTACCAGAACTCGTATTAGAATTATATCCTTATTTTTTCCCTTAATTCATTCCTTTACAGTAAGTTATATATTTATAATAATGATAGGAACAGATGAGGTAAACAGAAGCCCTAGAAGGAAATGTGCTTTAACCTGGGACTTCCACAAACACTCAAAACTTATGAAGAACTCATCTGAAAATACTGCTGCCATACAGCTCCAAAAAAACCTGACGTACTTCTTTCAGAATAACCATCACCGCCCTAATTTGAACATAAGATTTAGCAGAAGAAACCGAAATCCCCAGATGTTGTGCCTAACAAAAAGTAAACACTAATTTTGTATACTAGATATTCCAATAATAGAAAGAAGTTACTCCCAAAATTTACTTTCCTGCTTTCTAAGTAATGCAGAGCTGCAAGGATGCCAAGTTATTTTGAACACAGTCCATAACAGAATTCATTCAGGACAGCAAAAAAGTGTCAACCCAAGGCATCTTTATTTTACTACCACTTTTAGATCATGGCAATGCCAATAACATACAATTATGAATCTTGATGTATGAAAAGAGTACCAAAGTAATTTTTAAAAAGTTATTTCGCTTGTCTAGCAGACACCTTTTTTGGTAGCTCTGATCTGCTACTGAGAAACAAGGCATCGGTCCAAAGTAAAGAGTAAGCCTAGGGGAAAAAAAAAAAAGGTCTTTGAATAATACTAAAAAAAATTTCCACTAGTTCTTTTGACAGAAAGAAAAAGAAGAAGAAAAGCATTTTCATCTGAAACCACACATGGAAAAACAATTTGGGTTCCCTCAACTTAAGGGGAAAAAAAACACAGAGGAAGTTTTTATTTGAAAAAAAATTAAGACAACAGGACAAAACCGCTCTCGGCAGCTGGGAGCTCGGCCGTGGGAGTCCACCCCCCTGCAGCATCTCCCATGCCCCGCTCCCTGCCTCGCCCCAGGTACCACCCCATCGCTGCGGGGGGGTTACAGCTCTGCCACGCTGCGACCTGTGAGCAGGGGCAATTGGGAGAAAAGCAGAGGCTTTTTGTCATCTTTCGTTCCCACGTGACTTCGAATGTAAAACCCGGGAAGAGACAGTCGGCCAGACTGCAGCCGATGAAACCCGCTACTTAATCCTGGCGTCTGCTACAACTAGAGATTTAAGAGACACATTTTGGACTACTTTTTGTTTATGTAAGAGCTTCAAAATATACTGGGCAGCTACAGAAATCTGAAAAGACATTTCCCATCCTAAATGCTTAAAATGAAAACAAAGATGGGTGAAAATGAGAATTCAGTAAAAGACGTGATTTTGGGCACGTACTCTTGATTTATTTCAAATCTTATATTTCATGCTGGGCCCCTG
>NW_008825016.1:3418118-3419007 GCF_000699105.1 Pygoscelis adeliae | reverse complement strand
AGATGGGATTTGGGAGAGCCTGTGCCAGGAGCCTTCTGCCCCCAACACAGGAGCAACTGCGGGCATGTTTTCCAGCAGGACCACCCTGGGAAGAGACACCCACAGGAAGGGGGGACAAAGGCAGCAATGAGCAGGGACAGCTCGGGTAGAAAAAGCTGGTGCAGTAAAAGAGGACTTCAGACGACTGAGGGTGGGAGGGAGGGGAAGGCAATTGCCAGCCACAGCCTGTAATGGGAAACAATGAAGTTTCATCCTGGAAAGCCCAACATCCCACCAAGTCCCAATATGTTCCAGATTTATTAGTGCTTAGCAGTAAACACTTGAAAAGAAAGCACAAGAATTCCAGTAAATGGATTCAAGACAGTAATACAGCCAGAGAAGATGATATACACCGGTATTATATGAAATATATTACGTGAAATGGAAGCGAGGCCAAAGGGAGCACCTTCAAAAAGATGGTTGGGGAAATATATCTGAACTTCTGCTGAAATGAATGAGAACAGCTTCAGATGCTCAGCAGTTCCAAAAAAGGGACTTGTAACCCAGTGCCTTCTCCTCCTGGAATCATTACAGAAAAGCAGCTTTTATATTATCCAGATTTAAATTATCTTAAACTATCCTGTACCTAAAACTTGAAAATAAATCTGATTTCCGTGAGGAACATGCTCAAAGTGGCCCAAAGTTCCTTTAAATTCTGGTCTCTCCATGTCCTGACTTTCAGTCTATAGATGCCAAAAGATATTAAAAAAAAAATAAAAAAATAAAACAGCCCTCAGCTTTAACCACCAGTGCCAGGAACCATGGAACAGCAATTAGATACTGGAAGTAAGAGGCAAAAGGTAAGAAAGACAAATGAAGATAAAACTTTCCTTGTGGTCAGATCAGCCAC
>NW_008825016.1:3416474-3418094 GCF_000699105.1 Pygoscelis adeliae | reverse complement strand
GCTATGGAGACCGTCATTAATACGTTATTTGTACTTGGATAAAGTACAAGAGAAATGCATAGTTTTAATAAAATCTTAAGAAATGTACATAGGCCAACCATGCCAAACAGCACATACCTACCCAAAGGGAGGATGAATGTCACTGCGGGGACTGTGCTACGCTACCGTCACCCTCCGAACAGGAGCCGGAGGAGAATGCCGCGCTTTTGGGTTCAGAGCAACATCCTCTACTCAAGGGGGAGGAGGTTGTTTTATCCTCAGGCCAATGTTAATGTCTGCTTAGATTGCTCAAAGGCACCTTCCCAAATACAGAATAATCGGTCCAATCAACCTATAACTGAGGGTATAAAAACAAAGGGTTTGTAAAACAGACACCGCTAAGGAACAACAGAGACTGTTTTTCCCCCCTAAGGCAGGAGATGGATGACAGTTCAGGAGCATCTCATTGCCGATGTTCTTACGAGCAAGACATTTGGCAAAGCAGAGCCTTCCTTTGTTTGCTGCTTGTGTTTGTTTGCTTTTAAGCTCTCTTTTTCCCAAACAAACAACAACAGAAAAAATCTGTATACCATTCCTGGCCCAGCTCTCTGACCTTCAGCAAGCTGCAATCTCCTTGAAATCGCAGTTCAAAGACACAGTTTATGCATAGCCCGTTTCACAGCTTCTCAGGCGGGATCAAACATGGTGCAGCAGTGTGGTGCTGGGTATCAGTCCACTATAAACTCTCCTACCCAGATCAAATTTTTTTTTTAAATATTGGCAGGTGACCTCTCCTGGTATAGAACCTACTAACATGAAGTTATCACCAGTCTTCCCACAGCTGGCATAAACTCCAGTAACTCTGCGCTGTGTGCTCTGCCCAATTCTACACAGATACTGTTAGAGCCTGTGCCTGACCACGTTTGTCCCACTGAGCAGCATCGTACATGGGTGTAAGCCCAGCGCTAAGCTACACTTATCTTACACAGAATGTGTGTCTCTGAACATCGCCAGCAATTTTTTTCTTTCAGAAACTGGGATACGAATCAGAGTGGCTTATAGCATAAATGAAATCTGCCAGTACTGTTAACTGGAATAAAACATACCTAAAAATGCTAGCCTGTACTCTTATGGCAACATTCCAAATGTCAAGGCCACGCACAACATGCTCTAGAAATTTAGAAGTCTGGGTCATCCAGGTGGGAATCCATCGGAGAGCATCACCATTATAACCCTCCCTCAGAAAAAGATTTAGAGGACAGATAACTTGTAATATATATGAAGCTAGGCATTTTTTCTAATTACTGGGCAAAAACCAAGTTTTTAAACCTCTCAAGTAGACACCGCTTTTTTGCAGTCAGTCATCTTTCACTCTTTGGGAGTGCCTGGGGAGAGGCGGAGCAAGATCTGGCATCCCTCCAGAAGAGCAGCGAGGAGTTCCGGGATTGCCACCCAACCCTCTGACCAGCGATGCAGGTGAAACACCGACCAGCATATGGGCTCCAAGCTGGTCAAGTCACTTTTCGGAAGATCCTTTCCTCCTCTGCTCCCACAGCTAAACCTTGCCGCCACCGCACCTGCGAGGCTGGACCGCAAGAGCAGCCCTGCACGGAGGCTGGACCCACCACTGCCCCTTTTGAG
>NW_008825016.1:3401664-3416411 GCF_000699105.1 Pygoscelis adeliae | reverse complement strand
GCATGGCCACAAAACAAGCCCGGGGGAAGGAGACCTTTCTAAAAATCCCCTTGCAGCAGAGACATCTTCCTCATTCTATTGGCTTTTAGCAATCCCTGTAATCAAAGCGCTCCCTCCCCCACCCCCTCGCTTTTGGGGATGCTATGACGGGAATACTGCAGAGAGGATGCAAAAGTAGTCCAAGCATTTCTTGGGGATCTGTCTAATACACATTTGGTTGCCACTGCTGCTGCCAGGGTGGCAAATCTTCTGTTCTAACATTGCCTTGCAGCTATCCCCTTCAGGAGTTGGCTTTTCCACATCTCCATAAAGGAGATAACAACAGGTAGCTCTCAGCAGCCTGACCTGCTGCTCAGCGTTCAGCAGATATCACCAGCATAAATTAATTAGGAACAGAAACATAATGCAACACACATAGAGATTATGGTTTCAGCAACTTAATGGATAAATCATCACGGTTGTCTAGAATCAAATCTGGTTCATGGGGAGTGGGGGGTGATACCAAATGAACAGAAATCCTGTTTTTACCATTAAATCTCAATGTCATTGAAAAGTACTGGTATAATGCAAAGTAACACAAGAAGTGCTGAGCAAGCAGTCCCAATAAAACAGACACCTTAGAAACCACAGTGACTTAGACATTTTAAGTGTTATCTTCATGTTCTTTCCTTCCTCCCTCCCTTCCTTCTTTACCCTCTTCAGTACCAAAGTGTCGTCCCCCCCCCCCCCCGGCGTTTCAGAGCCCTGCTGCTTGTGGGATGCACCACAAGTGATTAAAATCCCCTTGGTCAAGCTGATGTATAAATGCTGTCTTCCCTGCTGCTCTTTTATTCACATACATCATTCACTAAGCAGTGCTACAAGACGCAGCACCTCTCCCCTGCCTTCCCTTTCTCGAAGGGGAGTTCTGGCTTTGTCACAATTTAACTACTGCAAAACACCGCCAGTCCGTGGCACAGGCGGCCGCTCCTCAGACTGGACCCACGCGTGCCCAGGAGATCACCTGGACCTTACCTCAGCCGTGAGAGGCAGTGACAGGCCCTCCCAGCTCACAGGCAGGTCACCAGGAGCCCCACAGACCGCAGTCCCATGGGCTCCAACCCCACCCCAATCCCACCCACTTGCAGTAGCAACTCCGCTGCAAACCCAAACCTCGGCTCCCTTTCACAAATGCAACACACTCACTGTAAAATTCACTCCCCAGAGCTCATCCGAGGATCCATTAAGGCCCCCGTGAACGGGCACCTCCTTCTTGCTTACCCATCCATAATGGTTTCGCTTGCACCGAAGCTGAAAGAACAACGGGCAGGTCATCAGCCAAGTGGCTGCTGGGCTAAAAATGTAAATTAAATTATATCAGTTAGCACTACACTGGGCTAATACACAACTTTTTAATATTCCGCTGCATAAGACTGAAACCAAACTGTCATTTGGGTGCCAACCTCCTGAGCAAGCAGACCTGCGCTGACTCGCTTTTCGTAGCCTGCAGGTCCGGACTTTAATTTTCTCTCTCACGTTTACATTTGCATGACGGTTTGCCAAACTATGCGAACCCAATTATGGCAACGAAAGGGCGTTGCCAAGATCTGCTGAAAAACGCTGTAAATAAAACTACAGGGTCATATCATATAGTGCAACAGTCACTTTTAAATTAAATTCAGATCTTTTTTATGAAAAAAAAAAAAAAGCTGAAACAGCCTTATTTACTAGTTATAAGCATGGCACAAATTACACAAAATATAGTTTCACCAGGCATAAAATCCAACTTACAACCTCTTCAACTGAAGGCACTTATCTGTGCACACAGGGATGTGACACTGGGCAGGCATGCTGCACCCATTTATCTAACAAGCAGCTGCTCTTTAAATATGAGAAACGATAGATCAGGAAAATATCCTTCCAAGCTGTAACTGTTATGAGACCGACCTTACTGTACCATCCGGACAAAACTAACTCAAACCAGCAATAGTTTCTTCTCTATATCTGAGACGCAGAAGCAAGCTTTCAAAAACGACAGAATTATTTTCCAAGTATTAGCAGGTATTTTGTCGTATTTGGCCGTTGACGTTCCACTTACGGACCCTTGAGTCTAAACCAAGCCCCATTAAACAGAACAACAGAATTTCAATTGGCTTTGAGGATTTTTGCTGTAATCCACCGGCACCGAACCAGTTAATCACGCTAACCTCTAGTGTTTGCACATTATCAGAAACGTTAAACAACGAGTGATCAAACACACGGCTTGAGGAATTTCTGTGTTCCTAACGACATGCAGAAGATAATCAAATATTACCTTAAACTGGTGCAGAATTCTCTATTTACATGCATGCAGTCTTGTGGAATTGTCACAGAGCTCCCGTAATCTATTTTTGTTGAAGTTAGTGATACACCCCCTGCAGACTTGAAAGGAACTTGATTCTGAGTAAGGAAAAATCACTTCTCTTTCTGACTGGTAATCATTTCAACCTTTATTAGAGGAGCTGGCAAAAATATAAATCAGGACAACCATTTTTTAATCAAAACTTCTTTTTTTTCTCTTTTTGGCGAGTTTAGTTTCTCCATTAGAAATTCAGTTCCTGTCTAGGCTACAAAACTCTCATCCGACCGAAAAGCTATTAACACGACAACAGCAACAGCAAGTGGGATGTCACAGTAAAACCTTAGGGCTTGTTCACAGATGGTTTTGTACTGGGACAAGTTGATATCCGTTCCCAACAAGCATGCCCCAAATCTTCCAGATATAGGAGTCAGGGAAGACAAAACTGACATTTTTAGAGTTAATAATAATAAAAAAAAAAGGGGGGGGGAGAATATTCTTAAAACGTGTTCCTCAGGTATTTCCATATCACTGTCAAGCAGCAAAAAAGGAAGTAACCCCCACATTTTAAAATACCTCTGTAAAAGCTGCTCTATTTAAAAAAATGCTAAAGGCAGCCGGTGGTCCATCTCATTTCCCTCTTGACATGGCAATGCAGACAAACCCTTTTTGAATCACGCTCCTCCAATTTTGAGAGGCGGACAGGATTCTACAGATTCTTCCCCTGCAGAAGACACTTCTGTATTCTTAGAAAACGCTCCTGTATTCCTGGAAAAAATGTGGGGCAATTTAATCTTCATCCTCGCTGGGTTGCTGGCCTCACCTCCCAAAAGATAGAGCCAGAGGGGTGATGCAGACAGTGACTCTGCAGCGAGAGCTCAAGAGAAGCAAGCAGTAGCACGTTGGCCAGCTAGCTAGAAATGACCTCAGTTTGGCTCTTCATAACTAATGAACAAGCAAACGATTCCCGACTTCAGCTGCAGCTTCCTCTCTTCTCCCGCCCGTACACAAGTTATTAGTGCAATCGGTTCACAGCGTGGCCTCGTGCCTGTGTGCCGAAGAGGAAGAGAAAGCCACTGCTGTGGTTCGGGTTGATGAACCATTGAAGATGCCTTCTGTAAAAGCACACATTTGTTAGCACAGAAAATGCATATTTACAAAAGCAAAGCAACAGGATACACCAGAGCGGTCAGAAAATTAAACATCCTAGCATGCCACGATAAGGTAACGTAAGGTGATAAGGTACATAAGAAAGAAAAATTCTTCCGGTGTTGAGAAAAGACGGGAGAGGTGGCATCACCGCCTGGCGAGGTTGCCAGGAGGGTACCCACACCCACGCCACCGTGCGGGCTGCCGACCGCTGCCTTGCGTTTGGACGTCCCCAGACACTGCCACTGTTTCTCTCAACTCCTTTGTTACTTATAATTTCGCATTTCAGTGCATGAAGCCCATCGTGATAGGGCTGGCGGGAGGGTCTGGAGATCCCAGCTGTAACTTCTATCGCTCACCAAGCAGCCATTTCGCACGCCTCCCCCAGCTGTGCCGAGCCACGTCTCTTCGGGTACGGGCAGCATCATCCTGCCAAAGGGCAGCTGCAACTTCCCAGCATCCAGGGAGAAAAATGCCAGCAATGACAATTTGTGAAGGCAACAGGCAGAACCCCTGTTGCACCCCTTGCCACAGTGCTTTTGATGCCGAACCATCATCCACTGAAGTTTTAAAATGTTAGCAATTCTTGTTGAAGCATTTCTTGCTTCGGAAGGAAGACTTCAGTAGAGGCATCCTGTGTTTGTTTATATACCTGACCAGGCCAATTGCTAGTAATATTTTGGAGACAACATCCTATTGCAGCACCTGCTTGTTCGCAATGAACAGTTATGGAATAATTTACAGCAGAATCACTTTAAAAAATAGAAAAAAAATTTACATTTTCTCCTGCCACGCTTTTACCTGTTTGGTTGCTTTAAATGCTTCACGTGACGTGATGTAGGTATCTCTTAAGAAAGCTTATAAAGAGAATACAGTAGCACAGATGCAGTTTAACACTCGCGTGGGCCACAGACAACGAGGGTGAACCCAGGCCCTGTTACTGGGGACACGTGACGTGCCAGCTCCACGCACTTGAGCCTTTGGCTCCAAGGAAATGAAAATTTAAACTTGTAACTTGACCTGAGTGAACTCAGGAATTTAACTCAAGTGCTCTGTATGATTGGGACTATATTGTCTTCAGACTAAATAAATCAATCCAACTGTTTTTACTTAGATACATTTCACTGTTTATGAATTTCCGAAAAACAAGTATGTCCCTTCTGTAAATTCTTAATGTTCACTTTAAGATAAGAATATTTGAGACAAATATTACGAGCTCCTTGTCCTCCCTGAGTTCTGTTAATATCATAAGGAAAAAAGCAAATGAAACAGAGTTTTCAGTAAATGCAATTCTGTTAATATCTTTGCAACATTTCCACTCAAGCACTAATGAAAATGCACACTACAATCTGAAATATTAGATATTGATGACAGAGACACTTTTTTGGGGCTTTTTGAACTTTATATCAACACAAACTTTAGATGAACTTTAGACATTTCTGTAGAATGCAGAATAACGTATTTTTAGTGTGATGAACTAAGAATTTCCTTCTAACTATTTCAGGTAGACCCTGCCTCTCTCTTGCATCCCCAAGACCAGCGACAAGAACATTGTTATTTAAATCATGAACACAGAGTGGATAACGTTTTTTCCAAGTTTGATGGAAAACCTCTTGATGTGGAACTAAGGCCCTTCTCATTCTGCACACACTTTCATGAAAAGGGATTAATGATGTGTTAGAAAATCTGGACTCAGCGCTTTTTCATTATATTCTCCTCCCACTGTGGCAGGGAGAACTGGTAAATACCTGTAATGCAAACCAAACAAGGAGCATTACTCAACAGAGGAGAGAAAAATCCTCTGCTTAATATTAGTACCATCAACATCCTTCGTGCCTACACGGGTGGGACACCAGAAGACAGCTTTCAGTGGCATGGTTCCTTCTCTGGCAGGATGGAGCCCTTCTCCTGGCAGAAAACCTCCCAACACCACGTTGCCACCATCCAGCTCGTCCAAGTGATGGCTGCGATGGCCATGGTGGCTCTGCTGGGCCCGCAGTGACTTACAACCCAGCATCTTCCCCATCACTTCCCTTCTGCGGACTCCGGCGCTTATTTTTGTACATGTATGGAAGTAACACTGCTGCACATTTTAAACTGTGCGTTTATGGACTTAACAGAAAATCTATTATGGCAATCAAATCTCTACACAGCTACTCAGCCGCACATTATCAAAATCCATCAGGTAAAAATGACTAAACCGATTTTACCTCAAATGGCATAAAATGCTCATTTCATAATTCTGCCTACCTTGGGAATCTGTCCATGTTGAAACTGCTCTGAAAAGACATCGATATCATGCAACAGCATTAAACTCCTTGAATATCTCTCTTAAATACAGGTTCACAAAGTTATTTATAAATGAATAAATAGCCCAAGGTGAGCAGAAAGCTTTCTCATGAAACCTGAGCAATAAGGCAATATTACTGTTCCTGGATCCTCTGCCATTATATCATGTTCTAGTAATTTTCCCAAGGGTAACGTCAAGGATCCTCTTAACTGTACTGTTTACCCATCTCTGCATGGTAATAATAAAAATATTGATTTTCACATTTGTGACTCAGATTTAGTTCGACACAAAAAATCCAAATTATTTCCCCCTTGCAGTGTATCAGCTAAGCAATCGCAAGCACAAAGAGCTTCACCCTCATCAAAACGAAGCAGCTTCATTAATACGTGACCCTTAAAATCGCACTTCATTTTCTCTGTACTTTTCAAAACGAAGCCCTGGTCCAGCAGCAGATTTAATGCAGGCTGGGGAAGGGACGGGTCTGAAGAGCAGCGTCTGCTGGGTGAGCTCTGCCTCGGATGTGAGCCGACACCGAGGGGCACCCTGCCTTCCCTTGAGAACAGTGCTGGGATCTGTACTGACCCAGCCAGAGCCGGGCGCATCGAACACCCCCCCCACCGCTGAAAACCCTCGGACCCTCTCCAGGTCCCACTGGAGAGGTCAGGGCGATCGTTCCCATCCTGCACGCGACAACAAGGAAAATGCGGCTTTCAGTCTTGGACAAAGATTGGAAGCTCTGACCTTTGGGCTTACACCGTACGTGGCCACTGGCAATATGTTACCCCTCCTCCCTTGCTTCGTCTGACTGCAGAGCTATGGCACCACTCACCCCCCCCGCCGCCCCGGCTGCACTCCAAAGCTAAACTCAGCCTGCCGACCGGACGGCTTTGTGCCACCGCCTGAAGACATCCAGCTCCCAGCGTGGCATCAAGCAGGGTTGAGCGACGCCGTTTCACAGGGGACGTCATGTGAGCGGGATGCCCGGGGAGCCTTTTCTCTTTGAAAAACGAGAAATTGTAACTGCTGAAGATTTCAACAGAGGGGGATTCATCCCAGGGCTGCGAGCCCATCAGTTTCCCCCAGAGACTGTCCTGGCTTTACGGGTTTCTTTTATATTTTTTTTTCTAAAATGTGAACCTGAAACAGTTCTTCAGTGTTTGAATGAGCAGGAAATCAGCCAAAAGAATAAGTCCCACTGGCCTTTAGACTATTTCAAACAATTAACAATAAGCTGCTATTCTTTGATATAATTTTAGAAATCACACTTCTTTGACACACGACGGCAAACGAGCACGCTGAAGGGGCAAAAGGAGGTAGATTTTTTCCCGGGAGATAAGTACTTTTCTAAATAACACCTACCCCATAGGACCATATTTATGCAACTATTTCAACAAGCAAGACTTTTGAAAGCCCGCCATAATCCACTGATGAGCAAAGATCGAAGAAACTAACAGGAAGGCCAGGATGCAATCAAAATATTTGATCAGTGAGAGGTTTCTTATCCGAGCCATGAACTCGAGGGCATTTCAGTGGGAGCTGCGGGAGGAGAAGCTGCTGTGAACACCCGGAGGCGCATGGAGCCCCTTGGGGGAATCTTCCCCTCGTGCCCCACCGCCGTCCTGCCACCCCTCCCTGCACGGGACACCACCGGTGCCCACCGTCCCCGGTCTCCCATCATTTTCGGTGCAGCTACGTTAAACAACCAAGGGTGGAAATTTTATTCATTCTCCTAAATCCCACCACCTCCCCCACCGAAGTTAAGTATTTGGCCTTTGGTTAAACTAAATGGATTGTTTTTTGCCTTTTAAAACGAAGTCTCACGATCCCTGTGTGACCCCGGTGGGAGGACAGAGGGAGGCAGCGAGACCCCGCCGCGTACCCAGACCGCTGCCAGAGCCCAATTGGTGTCAGCTCGCTGAACGACAGAGATGGGTATAATGAGCTTTTAATTACTTCCTTTTCCTTTTTTTTTTTTTTTTTAAAGAACAAGAAAAGAGCTACTGGGATTTTGCAATTTGCCTCCTCACACGTTTGTTGTTTTTTTTTTTAAATACTTGGCAAACATTAAACAGCTACATATTTGGATGCAACTCACATTAAACAACCGCTTCAACAGTCTAATTTTTGAAAAAAATAGCAAATTCTCACTTTCTTTAAAGGCTTTACTTTTACTTGTTTGTATATTCCCTAGGTTATCAGCACATTTCCCTAGGCCTTTCTGACAGCAATAGACATATCCCTGTAACCAGAGAAGTATGGGAAACTCTGGAAACATCCAACTGTGTACAAACATTTAAAGCTTAGATACCCTAATACAAAACAAGTACCTCTCTGAAACAAACATCTCCAGATGTTTTAACATATTTTTATATATAGACAGAGAGATATATATATATATAAGATATGACTCAGGCATGGAAAGCCAAAAGAATGTTCTCATTTCCTGAGGCTGGCTAACAAAAAGGAAAAAATGTGAATGAAGGAACAAAGATTTCGGAAGTCAGCTTTTTCTTAACAGCAGCAACTTTAAAATGATCCGCTCTGATTCCTTTCTCATATAATCAGAATATTGCCTCTCCCATGCAACTGCATATACTTAACAAAAGGAAACACAGAAGGGAGAAAAAACCCGTTGTTTTCTGGGATGTTTAAAGTACTAGAGAAATGCCGCACTCGAGATGTTCCCGTCCTTCTCCTTTCAGCCCTGGTGAAGCTCACCGACAGCTCCCATCAAACCCCCTTTCCCACAGCAGCTTGCCTTGTCTCCCGGTACAGCGCTCGAGAAAAACAAGGAAGCAGCCACGTGCGCCGTGGCTGGCCCACAGTTGTGTCTCTATACGGTGGGACTTAGCCGGTAAGACCTCACGGGCACAGCTCTTGCTCCATTTTTTGTCTCGATAGTACAAGCGGGTATAAACAGCGTCCAGTTCCTCTGGGACCTGAAAGCGATGGGTGAAGCAAGCCCCTGGGCACCTTCAGATCATGAAGTCGTGTCATGCCAACAAATGTTAGGTAGATTTAAACAGGCATTGATGTGTCGCTATTCTCCATGCCCTTTCTAACCATAACCTACGTTGTCACGGGGACGGGACACGGGGTCTCCTTCCTCCGAATCCTCTGAAGGTGAATTTCTGCAAACTAGTTCTGTGACAACCATGACAAAACCACCGCCGGGGTGGTTCCCCTTCAGGCAGGGCTGTAGGAGGGGACAACAAGCTGCAGAAAGAACGTATTCAAATGTGCTTTCAACAGCAGCAAGCAAAATTGCCCAGGCGATCCTCCTTGAACAACCTGCAGGCAGGTGATCCCTCTTCCAGTGCAACAGAGCACGGACGTGCCCCTTCCCGACACCGCACGCGGGACGGCCGCAGGCAGTCCCCAGCCCCAACCTAGGCCACCAACAAACACTGCCCCCTCCTTCTTTAGATCCCCAGCACCTCCTCACAGGACCCCACCTTTAACACCATCCTCCGGGCCATGGCTACACGACCCAGGCACAAGTCCATGCTTCTGCCGAAACGGGTATTTCCACCTTTCCCACGTCTCTTCCCCCCCGACATCACCGCCACTCACAAGATCCAGGAATTGATCCAGGTTGAGACAAACAGTTTTAAATCTACATATCTACCAATCTCTCTCGACACGGGTTTTCAGCTGGCACAGTTCCCCGGTGCCGGCACAAGAGATGCTGGGGGACGGGAGCGTGCAGGTCACCCCGGCCAGCTGCAGCGCAACCATATGCTTCATTAAAATGTCTCTGTAATCGCCGCCTGCAGGAAGAGCAGCTGCCCTGGCACGGCCCAGAGATGGTCTGTCCTGCTTTGTGACAGTGGCCAGAGCTGGGTCTGGGAGATGACCGCTGCCAAGTGAATTTCAACCCACTTACCAGCAGACCCTGGCAAAAATAAATTACTTAATCCAGCACAAATGTTGGCGTCTCTGCCACAAAACTCAAGTCTAGCCTTGAGAACTGCTACCGATGCAGTTCAGAAGCGCACGGTGTTCATCTGCAAAACTACAAACCAAAACATGTGCCTATTTGCATGCATTTCCTCAACGGAGGATTCACCAAAACCGGAGGGTTTTGCAAGTGGAGGCTGCTGTGCTGATTCAGCCCTGAATCTGCAGGGGCCGCCTTCCCCTGACAGCACCGGCTGGCAGCCCGTGCCGCCCCGCCTGCCAAGCTGTATTTTTTCATTCCCAAATCGGAGGTGGAGCGCACCAGGAGACACCGAGGGAGGACTCGGGGATGCTGCGGCTCCAAAGGCGAGAGGCTGACAGCTGGTCCCTCGCCCCCACCACGCAGCACCCAGCCCCAGCGGGGATGGCCAAGCCCCCGCAAAGAGTCCTTGCAAAGCAGCGAGGTCCCCTTTCCCCCTCCCAGGGTGGATTTGAAACTATTTCTCTGTGTGGTTTTCTCTCCCCACATCAATCCCTCAGCTGTTGCACGTCAGCGTGGGGTCTGGACAAGAGCCACTCTGCCATGTTGTTGCCTCCCAAATATTTGCTGGCATTACTGCATTGCTTTGCTGTGGCACTTCCCGGTGCCCCAAACTACACTAAGGCTATATATTAATACAGAAAACCCTTATAACTGTGAGCGCAGCAGCTTCCCCGTATTGCTCAGGCCACCCAGGAAACGTTCATAAAATCATCACATTGCCTTAGTTTCGCAGATTATCCACACTGACTCCCCATCCATGATGTGAGCAATAAACCCCAAGGTTTTAGCTCTACTGTTCCCACTAGTTTAGGTTTTACTCAACCAAAAGCCCACCCACCAGTATGCTCTCAGTTCTTCAAACTATTTAATGCAAGCAGTGATTGAAACAACCCTAAAGGCACCAGGTGACTTAGGATTCACCTCCTTATCAAATTCTGTAGAAGTGGCTGGTGGGTTTTTTAATGAGTTAAAAAGTGATGAAAAAAAGGATGGTCAGAGCTGTAATTCAAGGAATTCTGATTTAAAATATAAGGAAAAGCAATTAACGTGAAAAATACAGAGCCTAACACCTCATCCTGGGTGCTGGCCTTGTTGTAACGCTATTTGTAACACATCCTAGGATACTCCAGACCATGCCATTTTTGCAAAGGAACGTGGTTTCATACTGCAGACAAGAGGTCCACTTTGCCCATAAATAGTTTGTCACTGGGCACACCATCAGCTCCTGCCCCCGGGACCTCACCAATGGTCTCCAGGCGCTGAGACAAATGCATCAAACTGTTTCACATAAAGGGTCGCTGAGGTACACAAAACCAACCAAGGAAATTACAGTATCTTGACTTTTTTTTTCCTTCTATCTGCTTAAAAAAAAATATGTACACATTTTCGTAAAGATTTAGACACCTCAGGAAGGGAAATGCTTGAAGTAATTGCAAAGGAGTGTCCTAATTTGAAGAAAAGTATTAACCCCAGGGCACAGTCCCCTGCTGTTTTCTCTAATTGTCAAATTGAATTAGAGCCTTCCCATCCTTCTTCCACCCTTTCCGCCTCAACACCAACCTTTCTGCACAAGCTGTAAGGGTGACGTGCGCTGTAACACATCACTAAAACGACAAGCGCAGCAGACCACATACGCGGCTGTTTGATTCATGCTATGGACGGCTCGTACAAGGGCAGGCTTTGGCTATCAAAATGTGGCCGTCGGTTTGATTTTCCTTGTCATCAGCACCTGCCATCATGGATAGACCTGACGTAAGTAACTTCCCCACAAGCTATCAAGCTGCTTTTAGCACAGCTAATAGTTAAAGTGTCCCTGTGTTGAAAAGTATTAAGAGGCTGCATTATGCTACGGAGTGAAAAACCTTTAAACCGGGCTTTGGAGGAGAACAAAACGCAGATGAATCAGGATGTCTAACCTCACACACTTAGCACGAAGCCACAACTGCAGGAGCTGAAAAGCCTGCCTTAAGTGCTTCAATAATAAATATTTAATTGCGACTTGAAAAAGAATTTGTTAACTATGCAAACCATCCTCCGTATATTGCAGGCCATTAATTGTTCCCCTGCAGTAACTGTATGGAGCCAGCTCTAAGAAAAAGACCTGGGGGTTACAACTGAGATTTAACTGCAGGATCGCATTTACCTTCTTATTTATGGAGTCCCCTATCAAAGCCAATAACACTAAGTGCCCAGTTTCGAGCTTCACCGTCTACAGTGGACCAAGAGCTGTCTATGCTAGTTTTTCAAATGTAGTTATGCTTTTAATAAAGAGGAGCTTGCTTTGTTCAGGATTTTACTGCATGCTGCCCTGTATTTACTCCCACAAAGAAAAACTTCGCTTGCGCTAGGAAACTACAAAAGCTTGAGATAATAATGGTTCTGAACTGCAAGCTAATGTTTTTCTCTGCGTAAGAAACTTATTCCAACAATAACACATCAAGAAGAATTCAGCACAACCCCCTGGAAAAGCTGCCCACAAAACCCAGCCTGCAATCCCCTCCGCCCCCCTAAAAAAAACCCAGCTCACACACTCTCAACCCAAACCGCTACCCAGCATCATCCCAGCTACGGGCGAACCGCACCCCCCTCCCTGCCCAAACCCCTCTCCTCCGGGGCAGAATGTGATCTCCCAGCCTGACAGGGAGCACCGGCGTTCAGGTTACAGCGCCAGCCTGCGAGTTCCTCTCATGGCACAAAACAAAAGCCACGGCAGCAACTGGAGTTCAAAAAGCCTCCAAAAAGGGGAAGAGAAGAAAACAAAAAAAGTTAAAAAGAAGAGTATTTCAGAGGACAGTAACGAACCCCGTGTGCGTACCTGCTGAGTGGATGTCTGCTCCTCTTCCATGTACCAAATCTGGAGAGAGACCTCAAGTCATTCTTTCCTTTTTTGTTTTCTTCCCCAAAACTTAGATTATTTTAACTCCCTAACTCAGAGCAAAAACTCAGGATCCAAAATCCCTTAGGAGTTTCAGCTTACGGAAGCTTTTGAGACCACCTCATATTTTGTTAAAAAGTGGTTTTGAATGAAACATTTGCATTTTCAGTGGTTTTTTTCCCCCCAAAGAATCAAAACAAGAAAATGCACCCATTTTTAATCTCCTCCCCTCGCATTTTACCAAATGGAAACGTATCTTCCACAAACCTTGCCCTTTTGATTTATTTTGACCCCAACGGACTGGAATCATCTAAAGAACCCCCCCCTCGGCCAGAGGCCCTGCAACCTGCTCCCCCCAAGGAGCTGACCCCGCAGCACCCCCCCCCCGCCGTGCCACCCTGCCAGGCGAGCAGCGCTCCCCACGCCGGCCGGCAGCTCCCTCGAGCCACGCTTCTGCGAGAATCAACTGCACAGCACCTTCACCTCCTTAACCACAGCACAGCACAGCCCCTTGTCCTCGATACGACGATTCACCCCCAAAAACGGGGAGGAGAGAAGGCACAGAGGGGACCGGACAATTCAGGCAAGGGGCCCCACGTCAGCCCCAGCCGCGGGAGGATTTGCTCGGCCGGGAGGCGGCAGGGCTCATCCCCGCTGCCAGGGAAGGATACTCCAGCCGCCGGCCGTACCCTGGGAGGGTAGGTAGGAAGGATGGTCTGCCGCCACCGCTTCCCTGGATGTGCCGGCCACCCGCTTGCCCACTGTGGGATGCACCACGTGTGTTTTGCGCTGAAGAAGCTCCCGCCCAGACAGCTTTGAGTGAGGTGGGCTCCCACCAGAGCCCTCTGCCTACTTCATCTCAGCAAGTTTCTGCAAGCGTAGGCTCTAGCCTGACTTTGTCCCAAACCTTCTCGCTGTGCCAGGGGTGTAGCCTAGTTCATATCCTGGGAAGCGTGTACCAGCAGGGCAGCTGGCCCGCTCCCTGACAACTTCAGCAGAACAGATGCCAAATATGTAATTGCTCTATTTACCCAGAGAGGCAGGCTCCACACCGGAGCTGAAGCACCTGTGTGGGGCTGAACAGCGCGCAGATCCTTGCAGTCACGAGAGACTGACGCTCGCAGCACGAATACTGACAACTTGGCCGCTTTCGGGAGTGCAGAAAGAAGCCTGGCCTGGAAGCACCCATCACCCACTAGGAAAGCAAGTGGCTTTTGGAACAACTGACGAAAACACAGTTACCTTAATACACATGGATATCTGAATCATGTTGCCTTCTTTTTCTCAGCACCTGGCTGCACAGCAGCTAGAGCTAAAGCTGGTCAAGGCTGCTGAGATCCTGCCGCCTCCCCTCCCTTGCCCCGAGGGCATTGGGGCGCTGCACGCGGGAGCAGAGCTGGCTCAGCAGACAACGCCACTGCACGCCGGCACAGGGTGGCCACCGTGGTAGCCCCGACACGACTTGACTTTGCTGCTGCCACAGCTTTTCTCCAAAGGTGTGGTGCAGAGGTGGAGGAATTCGCGGTAGAAATCAGATGTGGGAAAGATAAGGCGGTCTTTAGCCACGCTGAAGTCCGTATGCGCCAGCAGCCGTCCTGAACCTGCAGCCCAAGCCAGCACCAGCCAGGGCCCTGGGTGCAAAATCGCTCTTTTCCCTTCCCTCAACCCCAGGTTTCGACATACTAGCACAACACTTGCCAAGTGCTTTAATTTGGGACATTTCTTCCCAAGAAACAACGATGAGGGGTGAGACTTTGAAATGCCGGGCGATTAGTAGATCAGCCTTTGCGTTCCATACCCCATCCCCATTGACCCTTCCCTAAGATATGACTGCTTGGGAACTGTGGGATATGCATAAAACGACACGAACCTCAGCACAAAAATACCCGAGGTTATTTAGTACCACACTCTTAAAACAATAACCTCCCTCAGGAACGGACGCCTTTTAATGCAAAGGGCATTAAACCATGCTCACGCTCCGTTCGATATGCGTTATACCCGAGTTTTGTGCATTATTTCCAGTTTGCTGCAACAAGGACACACAAGCCACCCCACCGCTCCTGGTGTGAACCCGGTAACCCCGAAGGGACGGCGCAAGAGGGAAGGAATCTCTGCCGTGCCCATTGCTGCCGTCCACGGCTCTGCACGCCGGCGGCGCTGCCGGAGGGGAGGG
>NW_008825016.1:3395863-3400873 GCF_000699105.1 Pygoscelis adeliae | reverse complement strand
CGGGCCCCGCCGCAGGCCCCAGTTGCTTCCCAACGGGCCCGGGGGAAGTTAAATCGGCGCCAGTGGTTATCTTCGTGTTCTCTGGATGTTCTGTCGGGAAACGCGCGCGGCTGGAGGAGGGGTCGCCGCAAGAGCCCTGCAGGGTTACACGAAGCAGGGGCTGGAGAGCGTGCCTCGCTCTTCTTCCAGAAGAGAAAATTGCTGCCAGAACAATTCCAAGTATTTTTACCATTTCTTACACGTGGCTGCGTAGTACGGTATTATTTCTAGCAAGAGAGCTATCGCCTCACCTTAAGGCACCAGATGCGTTTAGGTGAGTATTTGCTGGAGCAGGAGTCAGTTTTTGACCGACACTAGTCAAAAATTTAACAGTTCTAATATGCAATCACGTGAGAAAAGGCCAGCGCCTCGCTCGGGTTCAGCTGCCTTCTTTACAAAGTAAATAACTTTCACCTCTCGCCAGAGGTGCCAAACCTAAAGGCAGAGGCCCGGCTTCGCTTGGAGAGAGAAGCGATCCCATTCCAAACCATACAAGCTTCAGAGACTTACGGACGAACGAGCAGAGCGTTGTAGAAAATGCAGGATTATTAAGCGATCTGTATGGATATTAAGGACGGCTACCCATTGCCGTCCTTGATATCAGAACAAGGAAGCGGCGCGGTGAAATGAAAAATGCAAATATTTGCCTGTCGGGATTAAGAAGCCTCTGTACGGCTCCGAGAAGACGATACGCTCAGGGAATACGTTCAGCCGGTGAAAATCAGCAGAGGCAGGTACAAGTGAATAGACATCAGAAAGAGTAATTCGAACTACATGTACCTGGAGTACGTCTACTTCAGTTATCCGTTAAGACCAGGAAAAGAATGTAAACTTCCAGGAATATAATTCACAAAAGATATTTGATCGATATGCCCCAAGCATGGTTCTGGACAGAACTACGACTGTAAAAACCCAGAGACATCAGACTGTCGGCTTTTGGTTTGTTTGCTCCTTGGCTCAGTTTGGTTTTGCGTGCCAAGTTTAGGAATCCAAACGTAGCAAAATTTTAGCATCACAGGGAATACATTTCTGTGCAAAGGGGGAAATAAAGTATATGGCTGGAAAATGGAAGGGATGGTATGCCAGAAAAGGGGGAGGTGATCCTTCCCCTCTACTCGGCACTGGTGAGGCCACATCTGGAGGGCTGAGTCCAGTTCTGGGCTCCCCAGTACAAGACACGTGGCCGTACTGGAAGGAGTCCAACGAATGGCCACTAAGACGACGAAGGTCTGGAGTGTCTCTGCTATGAGGACAGGCTGAGAGAGCTGGGACTGTTCAGCCTGGAGAAGAGGAGGCTCAGGGGGATCTTACCAATTAATATAAATACCTGAAAAGGGAGGGTACAAAGAGGATGGAGGTTCACAGGAGGTTCCCTCTGAACATCAGGAAACACTTTTTCCCTGTGAGGGTGACCCAGCACTGGCACAGGTTGCCCGGGGAGGCTCCGGAGCCTCCATCCCTGGAGATACTCAAAAGCCACGTGGACAAGGTCCTGAACAACTGGCTCTCAGTGGCCCTGCTTGAGCTGGGGGGGGGTGGACCAGGTGACCCCCAGAGGTGCCTGCCAACCTCAACCAGTCTGTGATTCTGTTAAAAAACGAAACAGACCCCCCCTCAAAAAAAAAAACCCACCAAAACCCAAAACACCCACTCATTGTAATGAGTCTGTCAGCAGAGCTTCCTTATTTCATCTAAGTACTCATTCTGTGCCAGCTGAAGGTAATAGTACCCTTTTGTTTTTTTCTAATCAACTTTGGGCAGTCTGCCATTACTTGTAGGCAGCTTCATGAATGCCTTTAATTAACCTCAGTTTGTCTGCAAGGATTTCGGGGTCTCTCCCATTGCCTGCCCTGCTGGGGAGCTGGACGAGGAGGTTGCCCCTGGCTGCTGAGCCTGGCCGAAGAGCAGCACCTCCGACCAGCACAGCCTGAAATGGGGGGAGGTGGCTGGGCAGACGTGCGGCTATCAGGGCAGCAAACTCCGAAACGGTAAACTCCGGAAATAATTAACAGGCAGGGCCTGCCAACGAGCGCAGCCGTTACGGTCCTTCCTTTAGAGAGCACGTTAATAGGTTTAATGGCAAGTGAATTGCACCATGCAGAGTTTTCCAGTGCTTTTAAAGATGAAATCCCTAGAACCTCGTCTGCTAGCAATACAGTCTCAAAGTAGCAAAGGCATTCGTCGTGAGTGGGAGAGCCTCCCCCAAACATGTACGTATGCCAAGCGCTAAGTACGAGCAGCTTTTGGAAATGCCGTACCAAGAAGAGCCAGGAATTCAGTTTCACAGATTGCCTCCCTCGGCTCTGTGCGCTTTGCAGCAAGTTTGCGCCTTGGCTTTGGGGTCCGATTTAACTTTTTGTTGTGTCTTGCTGTACAACAGAAATAACAATTCTTGATTGTTATTAATTCTCCACTGCATAGTAGTAGAGCATGCTGGCATTCTAATTCACTTGTAAAATTCAGTCCAGAATACTTAGGAAAATAATTTAATAGGATTCACAAACATACACCACAAACTCAAAAGAAAAAAAAAGGTCACTCCTTCCAGTCCAGTATAGTGAAAGGCTACAACCATTTTCTTCCTATGCAGTTTTTAAAAAATACGGTAATCTGCCTACTTATTTCTGCTTACAAACCCATCACGAAGTTAAACATTCTACTGCTAATGTACTTGGCATCAGGAGGAGAAGTGCCATTATCCCCAGCAGACAAGTGAGGAAACAGAGACAGAGAAATTGAAATTAAATTCACAAAGGAAGCATGTGGCAAAGCAGGGACTTTGGACTCCATGTCTCCAGACCAGCATATTAATCACAAAATGAATGTCTCTTTTTTTTTTTTTTCCTCCTCCCATCTCTCCCTGCTAGACTTGAGTAAAGAGCAGTTTTAAGTAGACATACGCTTTTGATGTTCTGTTTCCAGAGCACTTTAAGTCTTCCATCGCTGTTGAAATGCCAACGTATAGTACCGTGGCCGGCAGGGGTAGAAGTGACAGCACAGAAGCTTTACCTATTCACAGCTATACACGTTATCAGTCAGCTTTGCTGACACCAAGCAAGGCCGTTATTGTAGGCCTGGGGAAGAAGTGAGAAAGGAAGGGTTATTGGGGAGACAGACAAGAAGGCGGCTGCTTGGTGAAAGAATTTGACTGCCTGCCTCTGTGATCACAAATATCAGCATCTTTACACCGAGTTCTTTTTCATTTCCAGAAAAGGCGTTTCACAATTTTGCCATAGTGATAGGGAGAGACTCCAGTAAGTAACTTCCACCCGTGGTATTTGCTCCAGCTTTTGCCTTTTCCCAGAACTTCATGCAACCGCAGATGGTGTGTTCTTCCGCATGTTGTTATTGACTCCGAGTGCCTGTTAACATAGCAGCCCCGTGGTTGTTTACCTTAATATAATCAATGGATTTCAACTGTAAACTGTCAGCGTTCTTCAGGTCATACCTCCAAAGCTATGAAGTTAAAGCAACAGCAAAGGCATCTTTAACCATTTAAATACGAATTGTTTTTGAACACAGGGCGTCCAGCTAAGCATTCCTAGCAAAACCTTTAATGAATTCACAAGTAACAAATTATTTAGGTTTCACATTCTTGCTCAGCATTAATACATTTTCAAAACTCAGTTGTAGAAGCAAATAAGTTTTGACCACTGTTTGATTTCCATAAAAATCTTCGCTATTTTAAAAAAAAGTATATAGTTTACTCAGAATACTAACAGTTATTTTAGTGATCATGCCGACGTCCTTATAAAAGCAAAGTCAAATTTCTGCTTCGTGCATTTCAGACACGCCTAGTATATTTGGCTTCACCTTTTCTTGGGAGATGGAAGGAGGTGATGCAAGAACAGGGATATAACTTTTATAGCTCCATCTCAAAACCCTGCAAAATTGATTATTAAAATTCCATATTTAGCAGCATAAACTTCTGCTTCATGACAAGGTCAGTAATTGGACGGACACGCTAACGGCTGAAGAAAAAGCTTATGGCAGCACCACAAAACAGGTACTGTAAAAAGTAACCATGACTTTTGGCAATCGTGGTATTATTCTCACATTTTGGTTTAAGCTTGTATGCCGCTTGCATAGGACAGAGGAATATGGAGGAATAAACATTGTCCACAGCAATGTTTATTGTTAGCGATACTTTAAAAGAAGTTCAGGGCATCTATTCCAAACTGAAAGCTTAGTCTACATCAATAGATAAAGCTATAAAGAGAGCTAATGTAATACACAGTCATCCTTTCTGTTTAGCAGACTATTATCGTTGTGCTCCACCTATCATTAAAAATAAACCGCTCCCTGAGCCACCCCAAATCCCCAACCCGCCCATCAGAAATAGTTTTTCAAAGTGATCGCTCGTCAGCTGCAGAAGGTAGGGAACAAATCTGACGGCAAACCCCGCTGACAAACCCCGTCCTTCACTACCGCGTACGGACCACATTTTAGCAGAAGCATCCCTAGCTATTACGAGATCAGTGGTATCACCATTGCCTAAAAAAAAAAAAAGTCATTGCTCAGTAACAACCATCTGACGCAACCACTTAGAATTACCTGTTTATTATTTTCTATGGTTGTTTGGAAGCTTTTGCCAGTGCCAGTATGCTGAGGTCCTCCAACGAGAGGAAGCGTAGCTCAGCGTCAAGCAGCACGGCAGTCAGTCAAATACCTTGGCATAACTAGAGGGGGGGAAACAAGCTCCAACCCAAAGTAATTTAAGTCTGTCATTTTTCTATTTCAAGCTCTTTGTCACTGCAATCTCCATCCTCCGCAGAATGTTACAAACCCCATCGTTAGCTTTTCTGCGTTTTCTGAAAATCCTCCTCCCGCAAGAGAAGTCCGATACACCCACTACCCGCACCGCCCTGCAAACAACCGGTTTAACCCGTTTCCAAGAGACAGGCTAGTCGGGGCAGGGACGGAGACCCACCGCGTCGGCAACAGGAGCCGCTTCAGCTTTTATTCCCTCCA
>NW_008825016.1:3362662-3395847 GCF_000699105.1 Pygoscelis adeliae | reverse complement strand
CAAAGGCTGTAGCCCTCCACCCGTGGAGCGGAGTGACCACCCATCTGGTCCTCCCGCAAAGGCTGGCGGCTTCGCCCAGGCTGCTGCAGCTGCAGGTTTAAGTAAATGGTGTGACTGCTCGCGAGAGGAGTCTGTATAAATATTTGGATGCTAAAAGCCAAAATGATACGACCGGCCTTCTCCCTTGGCAAAAGTAATGCTGAGCATCAGCAACTTAACTCCACAAAGGGGAGTAACGACAGTAGAACAGTACTTGGGTAAAAGCCTTTTTCTGGAGTCCTGTAACGGTTTCCATGGTTTTTACTTTTGAGACGTTCTGCATGCTGCAAAGGGCGAGGGATCCAAGAACTAATACCTACCTCCACTCCGGAAACGCTCTGAGTGTTCTCAGAACAAGCTTCGATTTTCAAGCAATTAAGCTTCCAGATGAAACAATAAACCCCCTTAAATCCTATACTCATATACAGCTGCTAGCCAACGTCTATCAATTTAGAACACTTCCAAAGGCCATTACAAGAGGACTGGGACTGTGCCCATGCCCAAAATAGCACATCGGTTTTTACACTGATTTCCTCTACCTTGGATTCTTAAGCCTACGGGCATTCAGCTGACAGCAAAAAGAATAAATGATTCGCTAATACCAAAGTGGGTTGAATTGTTGGAGCGGTAACCGATGCGCATTTTTCCACTTTGTTTTACTATCCTCGGTCCTCATTATTCAGTCCAGCCTTGATCCTCAGGATGAGCCAGGGGAACATAGGACAGGAAGGAAGCTCTTGAACCTGACGCACCTCCTCATCCTTGCAGGACAATATGATAAACTTTAGATCACTTTCAGTTTGAAAAGCAGTCAGATTATTATTTCCCTTCCCCTAAGCATACATGCATTTACGTGAAAGCTGTTAGCAGTTGACTTTCAATATCAGCCTTTCTTTTTTGACTGTTTTATATCCATTTGTTACGTCAACTTCTTTTCGCACCTTATGATCCGCTCTCTGACCACGTATTTGTATAATGAACATAGCCTAACAAAAAGTGGATGGCAAAAAGATACACACACCGAGCTCTCACTTCAAGCAATCAATCAAACAAACCACCTCTTCATCCATAGAGCATCTAATTTTTGCGCTAGGACAACCGTGCAGATACAGAAAAGTTATCACAGGGAATTAGGGAAGAGGAAGTTCTGTCCTCTTCGAAGTTGAGTGCTGTTTGGAAGGAGTGTCGATTTATAAGGTGGCTAGTACTTAAAATAAAAATACTAAGTGCAATCCTTCTAACAAGCACATTAATACCTTCTGCATCCCTCCTCTTCTTCACGTCAGATATTGTCAGATCCTTGGTGACAATCTAGTAATGCACCTGAAGTAATTTAAATGAGTCTTTTTTTTGAAAACGTGATTTTTTTTTTCTAAAAAAAACCCATAAACCAATTTCTTTTCCTTTTCCATTCATCCAGAAGTATCCATCACTGTTATTGTGTTCCAAAGTAAAGACTGCGGCTACGATACCAAACCCATAAACTCTTCTCTTTAATGCTACAGTAAACATCCCCTTGTTTTCTACCTGGCTCCTGAGTAGCGTTTTCTCAGGTAAGAACAGGCATTCAGGGAAAAAGAAAGGCACTCCGTTGGGTAAAGGTGACTTTTATTGAAGCGATGGCCACATGAGAAGGCCAAAGCCGCATTTCCAACCAAAACACTTCTCTATTCAGACTAGCAATTCTGAAATTACTACAACAAATACATTTGTACCTCTTCATACGTTTGGTTTCTCAGCTTGTGGGTGGTAACTGCTATCTGCAAGGCTCCTAAGGGAGATATATTTTCACAGTACCAGCAGTAGTAGAACTATCAGGTAGTTGAGGAAGTATTGGTGCATTGGGTGAAGCCAAGGCATAAGCCAAATGAAGCACAGGTGGTTAAGCTGCCTTCAAAGCCACTTAGTACAAAATAAGGAGAGTTTTTAAATATTCCTCCACAATGCCAGGATATAGCGTCTGTTATCAAAGCAAAAGGATGGAGGGCGACAGCCAAAGGAAGATTTACATTTAGAAAATAATCTAACCATGTATTCTCTCAGTTATGCTTCGGGAAAGGAGGGTCACGAAAGAAAAAAGCAACTCTACTCTCCCATGTATCACATCTAACGTGGGTTCCCTTTGGCCATCCTGAACCCCAAATCCAACTGGCCACATGTACACTACAGCCTGACAAGCTTGGGTCTTCCTGGCTTTCAAATGGAGTGCGTTTCGCTTGCACAGGTGGGTCTCCCTTCTGGGTAAGGGGAACATGGATGGCACATGGATGCCACATGACTCATTCCCGTACAGCCACTACAGGTAGTTAAAAATGCAGCTACAGTGCACACACAGGCCTGTGAACTCGGAATCACTCCCATTTTTGGCTTTTAATTAATATATACTCTGCATAGTGACAGTAGAGTGTCTTTTTTTTTTTTTTTAATTATGCCCTCCTTAAGCTTTGGCTGAAGGCAGGCTGATAGAAGAGTAAAATTTGGTCCTAAGCTTGTAAACTCTTTGGGCAGGGGTTACATTTTCTGGGTAACATCCCACCAAAATATGGCACCGTAAAGAAAACAAACAAACAAAAGAACCAGAAAGCAAAGTCAGCACTGTGCTCTTCCAAAAAAGAGCACCACAGTATATCAAGAAGCAGCAATACTAGTTACAATTTTAAATTGCTTTTTGAAAGCAAGTCACAGCTACAATGCTGTACATTACAAATGCAAATATATGACATACAAAAAGGCTTCTATGCAAAATAATCCTGCTTCCAGGTCCACATTCTTCTATGCCATTTACTGCAAGTGCATATTAAACTTTGATATATTTGCCTACAGACAGTTTATTGCCACAAAGGTAAGTTCTGGCAATCTTAGCAACAGAACACAGTTTAGTAGCAGTTATTAAAATATCTTTACATTAATTAAGATCTTAATCTTCCATCGTAAAAAAAAATACATATAGTAATGCAAGAGGTGTCCACTACATTCATAAGTACAATACTTGAGTTTTACTAAAAACAGTGAGCATGCAACTCGGGCCTGAAATAAGTCAATAAGCAACTGGTATTTAATACAGCCAGTGATGTATGTTACTTGCGTACATTTATTCACAGCTTACAATGTTAAATAATCTACAGTTCTGAAATACGTGCATTTTAAAAGCAACTTGTCACAGCTCTTTAGAGATGGCTGAGCAGATACTGTGCAGAAGAGACTAGATCAGGACAGCTGTCTGTCTTAGTTCAAACTCAGCTTGCAAAGTCGTGCCCTTCCACTCATGTGCTTCCATTGTTAAAATCACAGCAGGAGAATGACTTGCACTTATTTTTATGCATGTTTCAAACCTCTCCTGTCGCTCTGTTTTGGCATTCTCTAGAGTGACACTAACAGGAGTTAGAATAAGGAGTGAATAAGGAGTTAGAATTCAACATCCGAGATTCGGAGCAAATCGTGAATGCCAAAGATACGGTAATCGTTTCAAAAGCAAATGCAAGGAAGCCTAAACGTAGCCTTATGTTTGCTATCTACATTTCCAAACTACAGATGCCTAAAAGACTCATCCCCACACTACCATTTATCAGTTCTGTGATCTGAAAGTCCACAGAAAATGTTTTCACTGGTAGCACAAACCATAAAGATTCCAGTTAGAACACATATCGGGGCAGGGGGAAGGTGCTTAAGACTGTGGAAAGGAATTAAAACATCTAAATAAAGCCTGCTGGCTTTGTTGATTGTGTACTGAAATATATACAAGAAGCAAAAAATTAAACCAAAAGCACAGTTACTGAACACTTTATTCTCAACACGTGCTGCCTTTCTGCTGTTCTTATGTCCAGATTAATCTCAGTCCCGAATAAGGTTAATATTAAAGGAATGAGCATCATTTCCTCAGAGCCTCAACTAAGATAGATAGGAAAAAAGAATACTATTTCACATTGGTATATATACCAGGGAATGATTCACTATAAAACAGCACAGAGAGCATGAAAATACGAGTGAAAAAGATGGAAAGACTCTTGTTGGAGGGTAAGCAGGGTTTAAAAACGTGTGTATACATTTTAATAACTTACAAATAAATTAAGATGGTGAAAGGCAGCATGGACTAGAAAGGGGAAAAAGAAGACTGAAGCTAAAAAAAAGATGTTTTGTTAACAGAAAAAGTAATTCTAAGGCAGAGATGTATTTTTCTTGGAAAAAACCCAAACATTTTTCTGAATAACCTGGAACAGAGATTATCTCATCTATGCGTAAGATTTGTGCAAATGACGTGCAAACACAGAGAAGTGAGAGAAGGATATAACATCTTCAATCATTAGAACATTTAAAAGATGCATCTATTGACAAAAGTTCTGTCCTTTTCTCTCAGAAGTTATTGTTAGGGGTCTGACCTCCAGACTCAGATTCTTCTTTAGTGTCTTCAATATGACTAAGTCAGTATGAGTAGTCTTTTCATCTAAGTATAGGCATCACGACAGTAATGAAACATTTCTTCCTGGTCTTGAACACAAACTTCCAACCTCAGGTTAAAAAGCCATAGCTTAAGCCCTTTCTCCTAAAGCTTCAGCTCACTTATGACCTCTAATTCTTGGTGTACTATCCCAAGACTTCCATAGATGCCATTAATCTCTACTATAGCACCATGCCCCAGGTGTGCCAAGCATTATATTTCATTACAGTCTTAGGCACCCTCTACATTTTGTGGACCGTTGCCTTCATATTTTCAATTTAGCTTTTGCAAAAAAAAAAAAAAAAAAACCCAAAAAAACCCCAAGACTATAAATTTAATCAAGTCAAAGCAGAAAATGCTGTTTCTGTTTCTTAATGATCTTACATTTTGTAAGCATCACCAGAGAGGAAATAACTCAATTTTAATTTCTTTAACTTGCAGAGAATAACACTAACCATATAGATTAGCGAGCTGACAAAAATACATGAAAGAAACTGTAAACACTTTAAAATGCTTTAAGTCTAAAGTCTAGTTATTGCAGTTACTATATTAGATCAAAGTTTTTTAAATCAATATCAAAAGAGCCATCACAGGTTTGTCAAATTCTGTTTCCAAGCAATTTGCAATTAATTTGTCACTTCTCATTATACTTCTGATCATCAGCTTTAACATTTACAAGAGGAATAGTTCACTGCTGTCAGAGCATAATAGAGAACAGTCTTTCAGAGCTACTGAGGGCTTCTTTCTTAGAAGAGCCTAAAAAGCTGAAAATAACACACAGAAATAAAAACCTGTAGTTCAATGCTACAACACCAACAGATTGTTCTTCTACATTAAGATTTCTCTTTCGGCAACTGTGGAATGTGTTTAAAGATTCAGCATTTCCACTGTCTCATCGAAGTCCTGACCAGCTGTGGAGGTACGAAGCCCACCCAGAGGGCCGTGAGGTACTCTCTTCCTCACCTGAAGGAGGAAGAAAAACATACTTTAAACTAAGTTTATTATGTCAGACATTGCATCATTCAGTTACATGACCTTGTTTACGCCCCACCTCTGTCCTTTTTCAAATGCTGCCCTCGTAAACTTGTTGAGGAGGTAACATTCAATACTCACTCTTCAGCTGCCATAGATATGTTCATGGATTTTATCACTAAGTCCATTATACTTTGGGTACTTAAGGATGTTTTAAAGAGGCCATTTATCACCTTTCTCCAGAAAAATCCCATCAGTGTTCATTAGAGAGCCAGAACAACATCAAAATGCTATGGACTTAATTTACATCTCATCTTTCCAAATGCAAAGCCTATCATGGAATGCAGTACTTTGCCACTTTCCTTATTTATATGATTTTCTTCACAACTTTTAAGTGCTTATATACACACAGTACTTACTCTTTGTATTAATTTTAAAATAAAGTATAGATCAGTTGCTGATGAAGTACAAGAAGCTGCAGGTTGTTATTGAGAAGTGACAAACAATACCTTAAAAAGCGTTTTTAAGGGGACAAATGCTCAAAGACAGTATTTGAAGCGGAGCCAGAACATTATTATACAGTCAGCTCTTGGGTTAATTTCTTGCAAAGGCTTAACTCTTTTTCTTTGCTTCCCTAGTTCCTTTAGTTCTTAAACAAAAAGCATATTTTCTTGAAGGCATTTTTAAAGTTAATGTATTGAAACTAATATTAGATCTGCAGTACTGCCTTGAGAGGACCACTTTAATTATCTTTTTAGAACATCTGCCAAGAAAGCAATTCATTTATAGTAACCTCTGTTTTAAGGTCACTTTGACAGAAATCTTTAACTCTATTCAAAACATGAACACATTAAATTTTTACAACTTACTACCGTCTTTCTAAAATGTGTATGTTTCAGAAGAAATTATATTTTACCTTGATTTTATTTATTTTCTTGGGTATTTGTTCTGTTTTCTGAAAACTGAATAGTAACTTCCCAACAGAGCAAAATGGTTTTATGGCTAGCTCACTGGCATTATCCTGCTAAGCTCTGTTTTTCCTCAAAGGTTTACAAAAAAGAAAGCACAGAACTTCCGTTGCCTTTACTTCCACTTTTCTTTTTTTTGCGACAATGTTTTGAACACCACCTACCTTGGGCAATTGCAACTAGCTTCCCCTTCTCTTCAGGGCTGAGCTGCAACATGGTGTCTATTACTGGGAGCAGCCTTTCTTTCTCGCTTCCTGATTTTAGAAATATGAACTGCAATAGAACATTCTTCAGGTATTCTAGATTAGCCACAGACTTTTCTCTCTCTTGATTTCTTTCCAATCTTCTTATTTCATTTTTAAGAAGCTGCAGATGAGGGAAAAAATATGCAATATTGTTTGTTTCATATAATGAGCAATTGAACAGAAGTCTTTTGAAGAGCTAAAAAGCAAATTATGCAGCTTGCTTCAAAAAGCATAATGTGTGCATAGCACATATTCTGGACAAAAATCCAGTGAAACTTGAACCTCTGATAATGTTTTCCAGAAACAACAACTTATTATTGATCAAAACTAACCTTTTTTGATAAAATCTGTGCAGTAGTTATAATGATATACAGTACTAACTATTCAATTTCAGTGATAAAGAGTTAAATAAGCAACGTGGATCACAGATTTAACAATATTATCATTCATTAAGAAACATTTCATAAAAGAAAGCTTAGCGTGTTTAGAGAATATGCTAACTTCAAAAATGTTTTCAGAGAACTCAGGGAGGTACAATCAAATCAAACCAAACCAAACTCTATTAGTACATGTATCTCTAAACATGTATCTTCTTTTAACTTAAGACAGCTAAAAGGGGTTACAGGAAGAGAAACCAGACAATGCTTCCCTTGGGATTTACTGCTTTTATCTAAGTGAAAACAGTAGAGGCACTTTACTAAACATTAAACTTCCAAACTCTTGAGGTTTTTTTTGTAGCAGCTTTTACTTTCCCCTCTCTGCCGACTAGAAACTGTGGGGAAAAAAAAACCCCAAAACTGAAGTCAACTCTGAAAGCGCTAATTAGTCCTGTGGAATAAAAGCCCTTCCAAAATCAAGTTTCGCATCACCAAATTTTTATAGACTGGGATTTTCTGAAACATATTTGGTGTTAAACGTTTGGTCTAAGAAACAGACCATAGAAATTAGAGCTGTCCCCACATTTCCTGCGTGTCTGCTAACCTTTATTTGTTCCATTAGGATTGCATTGGTTGCTTCTGATTCACGAAGTAATTCATTCAAGTGATCAGCACTCTTCGCTGTTGTGTTTAGTTTCTGAATCAGCTCATCCTTGGTGAGTTCTGTTTGCCACTGAGATGGTTCTGCAATTAATTGGGAAAGAAAACAGAGAAGGAAAAAGCACTTGCATCTACTTTATACTAACTTAACATTAGGGCTTGATTAATGTCGTTTCTTAGAAACAAAATCCATGCAAAGTCAGATTGCAAAATTAACAGGCATCATTGCTGCTGCTGCATGCTTGTTTTGTGATCTATTTTTGTATATATATTAGAAGGGGATTGGCAAATCAGTTCTAAGTATGTCAAGATACATGGTTTTCATTTACCCCTTGTTTCCTACCCATAGATGGAGATTTTCAACAGTTCTCCACAAAGCATTCAGTAGACTTTTAAAACATGATTCTATGCTACCATATATTTTCCTACTTTTTGGGGGACTCTTAGAACATTGCTCTTCATGCTGGCTTTCATTTTCCTAGAAAAAACAATGACTAATTCCTGTTCTAACAAGCCACATTAAGATGAACAGACATTTTATCCTTTCATTAATGTGAGTTAAATCAGCACTTAATTGTCTCTAGTAGACACTCGTCCAGAATACAAAAAATTCTGTAACTATTCACTGACTTGCTCATCCAGTCTTTTCCCTTTAGAAAGTCACAAATATGACATCTTTAAATCACTAAAACCTGTAGCAACATTTTATTGTTAGTCCTTACTCAAGGACAAAACTCCTACAGAAATTCAGGAGAGTGTAAACTCAGTGGCATTTAAGTAGACTTGTGTCTTGCACCTAAAAGCATGAAAACACAACGTTCTCAGGTATTTTGAGGGCACAAACTTCTGCAACTTACCTCGGCAAGTGCTTCAAAAAGCCACGTGTTCTACCTACCGAGTTTTGCTTCTGGGGAGTTCAGAAGTTGTTCCAAGGATGGTACATAGGTGCTGCCTGAAGAGATAGACTCTGTGTCCGTTGTTTCCATGCCTTCTCCCTCCTCCCTAGCTACAGTGTGCACATCGAGAACAGGAAGGTCAGTGTTTCGCCGTTCTCTTAAGTTCTTCGTTGCTGGATTTGAAACAGCTGGACCTGAAAGATACTTACTGATGTTTGTCATGAAAATTAAATTGGTAGGGTTATTTCATAGGTTTGACTGTCTCAGATTGGAGAGCAGTACATAAAATAGTCTTCAAAAAGCAGAAGGAAAGGTGAAGAAAAGGGAGAAAGCCAGATACACACATACATTTATAATAGAAAACGTAGCCTTTCACCTCCAAATGACCATTCCAGTCAAAGCCTGTTTCTAAATCCAAACTTGAGTGGCAATTTTTATTTCAGTGACTATGAAACCTTCATGCAACTCTCCCTGAAGATGTGTTCTAGCTATGACAAGAGTGCCAAATGTTTTTAATGCAAAACAGAATTAGCTTTTCTTTCAACCAGTCCTGTGGGAGGTGTAAATTCTTCTGGTTTAATACTGTGTGCACCATCCTGCTGCTTCAGTAACATACGGAAAGAGTAATTTCTGAAACTGCTACTGCTGCTTGGCAAACGTCCAACTACATCCTAATTAGTAACTTTACAGATATAAAAATAGCACTTGAGCTTGAACACAGTAAAATCTTAAATTAGAAAAGGGATCAAATAGCAAGTATACCAATAACAAACATTGTTAAAACAGTTTTCAATACACTTTTCTTTAGCTTTACCCCTCAATACCGGAGGCAGAGGGCCAGTATGCTTCAAAATCCGAGACAAACTGATAGGAAGAGCACCAAATATTTGCAAAGTAATTTCCCTCCATCTGTCTGACAATGCAGGTACTGCAGAAGAGATAACAGTGATGCAGATTCTAGAACAGAACAGAATAGTTCCAGCTGGAAGGGACCTACAACGATCATCTAGTCCAACTGCCCGACCACTTCAGGGCTGACCAAAAGTTAAAGCATGTTATTAAGGGCATTGTCCAAATGCCTCTGAAACACTGACAGGCTTGGGGCGTTGACCACCTCTCCGGAAGCCTGTTCCAGTGTTTGACCACCCTCTCGGTAAAGAAATGCTTCCTATGTCCAGCCTAAACCTCCCCTGGTGCAGCTTTGAGCCATTCCCACACGTCCTGTCACTGGGTACCAGGGAGAAGAGATCAGCACCTCCCTCTCCACTTCCCCTCCTCAGGAAGCTGTTGAGAGCAATGAGGTCGTGCCTCAGCCTCCTTTTCTCCAAATTAGACAAGCTCCTCATAGGACATTCCTTCCAGCCCTTTCACCAGCTTTGTTGCCCTCCTCTGGATGCATTTGAGTACCTTAAGATTCTGAAAGGACAGTAATAACAATAACATGTTCCTTACTTGGTATCAGTGGATTAATATGGCATGCTGCAAATTCTCCAGAAAAAAATTATGGTGTATTACAGAACCACACACTATAAGCATGTTCTAGACTCAGACTCAGGTACGCAAATTTTTATCTAACCCCAGAAAACCTGGTATTACGACTGAAAGTTACCTCTAGTGCTTGGTTCACTCTTAAGTTGGAAGAGCTGAGCTTCTACTCTGGACAATTGCTGCTGAAGTGTCTCTACTGTCTTCCTGTGCTCTTCTTGCAGGTTCCTGACTTGATCTCTGAAATTGTTCCGGAGAGCTTCGTTCTGGGCTGTCAGCTGACTCAAAGCCTGGGCATGCTCTGTTTTCATGACCATGTTCTCAGATTGTATTGTGCAGAGCCTGAAAACAGCATACACACAAAACATAAGAAACAAACAGCAAAACATTGTCATTTTTACATTTCAAAATTTTTAGAGTTTACAGTTGTTTTCAGTTTTCATGTGTATGATCATCTTAGAATGACCGTGCACCTTTTTTCCATTTAAACTCCTCTTTTTACAGGGAAAATCTAAGACTGAGGAAGTTACACTTGTTACCTATCATATGAATGAACTGTGCTACATAAACTCTTGATTTTTATTTCAGAACACAAAATTCAGACGTCTTTGGGAAAAAATGAAAGTATTAGAGACACTGTGGTCTAAACATTCTTAAATTCAAAAATTGCAACATGACTGTTTATAGTGTCATTCAGGGCATGTCACTTACCTTTACTCCACTTCCTTTAACATTTATTTACCAAACATTTATGCAGGACTTCTGAAAACATTCATTTCTAAGAAGCTACACTGAAATTTTTTTAAGCTTCAACTTTCAGTGCAAAAGAGGGTAGAACAGTGTAGTTGTTAGCAAGAAAAGTGTCAGTAAGACATCAATTGTACTTGGTTTGGAGGTACTCCAGAAGCAAGACAAAATCATCACAAGCAATTAAACAAGTGCAAGTATGGAAAGACTAAGCACAGGACTTGCCCTTATAAGCATACAAACTTAAATATAGCCAGAGTAGCAAAGAGCTAGTCTCTCTGGGTACAAAGGGAACCTACTGCGATATGGGTTGTTTCCAGAAAAATGCAGAAGGACATAATTTAGTTGATTACAATGAATCATCATGTGGCTATCAGGAACAGATAAGACAGTACAAAGATAGACACAAGAAGTCAACAGTTCCTGATACTAAGCTGTAGTTTCTAATGAATATTTCATGTGAACTTCTTTGTACCCTAAACAGAGAAGAAAAGACAAGGGAAGATCCTTTTTGAAGAGCTCAAGTGTTAGGTACTCATGTGATTTTTCAAGAAGTGGTACAGATTAAACGGATTCCTTTCACTTTGACAGAAATAGCAGATTAAGATTGTGGCAAGAATAGACTTAAAAACCAGAACTTTCTGTAAGGAAAGGCACTTGGTGGACGCAGGACTGGATATTTTGTCAGTGAAATTGTTTGCTCTGCATTTAACTACCTTATTTTTCTAATAGGAAACATCCATAAAATATAGTTGAGTAGTCCAACACAAACGTAGTGCTGAGCATTGGACTTAAAAATAGTCAACCTAATTAAACAATGTTCATTTTCAAATCTGATAGTTAACAGGTAGAAAGCTTGCAGAAATCTCAAATTCCCTGATCAGCTACTACTTCATTTTCATTGACGAAACTTCTGAAAGCTGATGAAAAACAGCAAACAATCCTTTTGAAAATTCCTTTAACTTTCTCAACAGTTATGCCCTTTCTTTGGGAAGTACAGTTATAGGTCACTACATGCCCAGCCCTTAAAGCTCACACAAAATAAAATATCTATTTTTATTCATTAGCAGACCATACTTTTCACGGAGTTCTGCCTCTTTTGCAACAGTCTCTTGCAGCATCTTATTGTGTCTTTCCAGCAGGGTGTCATGTTCAGACTGCAACGCCTGGAGTTCAGACGCATTCATCTGTGAATTATGCTGAGCATCTTGCAGCTTAACTTTAAGTTGATCTATCACCATTTCCAACTGTTCTCTGCAAGGGAGAAAAAAGAAATGAACAGCATACATTTAAAAAGAATTATATTATTTCAGAACCTATATTATATCCACAATCTTTTGTATAGCTGATCCAAATGGCTTATTTATTAATTAAATCAATACAGCATCATGACCAAAATAATCTTAGAATGTGACTGCAGCAGAAACAACTAGGCAAGTTCTGATCGTGTTTCAATATGGGTACAAATAGGTTTATCACATCCCATCTGAACTGCTGGGAATCTAATTATTGGGGTAGAAGGTGTGACTGCTATCACTTTCTACTTCAAGCTGGTTTGGAGGAACAAGACAGAGGAAAAATAATACGTGGGATGCAGATGGGAGAAAAAATTTCTTCTTAGAAGTGGTGGAGGGTTTTTTGTTTAGGAAGTGCACATCAGTTCAATGAGACTGAATACAGGAGACAAATGGTTGGAGGAGATTTTGAGCAAAGGACTAGAAAGCAACATCAATATGTAAAACCAGATAACTCTGTTGGTCAGAAATAAATCAAAATCAGATATACCAGGAGGAAAAAGTCTTAAGTCAGACACATTCTCCTTTTAGCTTTCTGTATTTATATCTGCAGACATCTCCATTATGTCATGAACTGTATACCTCATTAACCCTTAGAGTTGACACTTGTAAACCATTTCTTTGAAAACTATTTTTCATCTGTTTATTGCTTGATTACTTGTCCACTTTGTTTCCAATGTGACCCTCTTTCACAAAAACCTAACAATACCAGAACTTCTTGAAATTCTGCAAAAAGGAGAGACAAAGAAATGCAACTCTTGCAGTTTGCTTGCTTCAAAGAAAAGAAGGGGTAGATGTATTAAAAAAAGCCCAAACAAACCATAAAACCAAAGTCCTCTAACAAAGCACAAGTCTCCCTCTGGTGGATTTTCAGCAGCAATTGCATGTACCACTTTAAGACCTGTGTCAGAAATGTATTTTGACATCTTGTGCATAAACGCCCAGTCTGTCACCAAGGACAGCTATCAATAACTTATAAAAATAACTTATAGAAACTGGGCTACTTTTGAGTGGGTTCAGACATTTTCTGAAGTTAATCTGAATTTACCTGGCTTACAACTGTACTTAAATGATTTTCAGGGAACTTTTGGCAGTGTTCCAAAAGTCCAAAGACTTTCGCCCAAGTCCTTCCTCATATAACAGCTGATAAGTATTTTGTAAATCGCTGGAACTGATGCCTGAATTGGCAGCCAGAGCTTTACCTACACTAAACCATTCCTTCCTGAAAAGGTTCAAAGTGAGCTCAGCTGAACAGTACCAATCTGCTCTTTTCTTCTTAGTTGGAAATGGCGCTTTGCTGCAACACTTTATGTCAGAGAAAATGACATGTCAAGTCTACACAGAAGATGCTGGCTAATTTCAGCTCATGAGAATCTTCTTAACACCTTACTTCTCCCTCTGACAGTAACAACAGGTAATCCACACAAAAATAAATGCTAAAAAAAAGACAAATCAAGGAATTAGAAACTAACATAGTACCACCATGGTACAAATTGATGATCCTTCTTCTGTTCAGATAGGCAGAGCCACAGTTAGATTACAGATCACATAAAGTTTATAGAAATAAAGAGGGGTTTTGTTGTTTGGGTTTTTTTTTAAACCAAAGTAACTGGGGAAGCAAACTGCCTCCCTTCTGATATTTTCCTTATTCAAGCAAAGAGTGGAACCCACTTGTTGGTCAGAAATTAGAAAAGGCAAGCACAATAACTCAAGTATCAGTATTTTTCTCTATGCATATAAAAATTTTAGTTTTACCTTTCTTGTTTGGCTCCCTCAGATTCTGTCTGAGAAGCAGATTTATTCTTTTGCTGCTTTAGAACATTATGAACACGGACTTTGTAGCTCTCGAATTCAGATGTAACAGATGCTTGTTCAGCCTAACACACAGAAAACAAACCCTTAAGTTATGCTATTGACTATGGCTCCCTTATTTCTCTAAAATGAAATGCATCTTTCATTGAAAAAAAAAAAAATTAAGAACAACCTGTTGCATTTTCTTCTTTTAACTGGATAATTAAAATTGTGACTATCATAGCAGATCATGTTTCTTTGGACTTTAATTGAATATCATGTGAAACTTAAAAAGAGGCACTGATTTTCAACATACCAGTATTAAAGAAAAGAAAGAATACTTGCAAATTCAAAAATTGCATTCAACAGAGATTCACAAGCAAGGGGTTCTATCCAACAGCTTTAAATGAAGGCAAAGGTGAAGCAAAAAAAAGGGATAATTCTGTTTTCCTTTTATACTACCCAGGTGACAAAAATCTAATAAGCCTTAAAATTATGCATAATTTTGAGGAGTTAAGTCAGTCTTGTAGTAGTATTACACAGCACAAGTTATAATATTCTAGTTGATTGTAAGGGTGTTTGGTCTGTCTTCTCTTCTAAATTCAGCTAATACATGAGCTTCTGTGGACATACAGAGAATTACCTCACAGCACAACTTCATCCTTGACTGTACACTATACAGCAAGAATTATTCCCATCCTTCAAGTACTCACGTTGTATAAGTTTCTAAGAAAACACAGATGCAGGTTTTCATTCTTGGATCTTAGGAGAAGCTCACAGATTCATTACTCATCCTTGAGATGACTAAGATGCTCTCATCTCCCAGAGGAGGATTTTGGAAAGTTTCTCTTCAGCTGAACGGGTGAGTGAAATTCCACAGTGCTGACCCTGACTAGCCACTGCTCCAGCTTTTCCGGAGTCTTCAAGATTTGTGGGCATTTCTTTAAATTAATCCTTCTCTTTTCTTCCAGTCAAACTATGTGAGCTTGAATATTCTTAAGTCCTCAGGTACACAGCCTTAAATGTCAGCATGACTTTTGCATTCTAACCTACTATCTGCTTTAGTGTCCACCTTTCCTTTGGACAGAATTTTCCTTTGTTAATAACCTTGTAATAATAACTATTTTTTAGATGTAGGGCACCTAAAGAGGAAGGCTAATCTTCCAACAGCTTCAAGCCATACCATCATGGAAAATCTACACTGTGACTGGTTTCACAACATCAAGGAGCAAGCCACCATGGATAGATACTGTAAGTCCCCAATTATGAAGAATGCATTTGTAAAACCATAATCGTATCTACCAGTACACTCAGGCAAGCCTCCTGTAGCAGCACCCACAAAGTTTGTCCATTTCAGTTCACCTTTTTAAAATGTAGAGGTTTTTTTGAGAGGCTGCATTCAACTGTCACTTATCTGCAGCATGCATACCTATCATACAAAAGGGGCTATAGTGTGGTGCAGTAATCTCCATAAAGATAGTTTGAATGTAACAGTCCTACTATATTCTGAATCTGTCTGTCTCCAATGCAAACACGAGATTCCAGGAACATCTAACACGGTGTCATATGGACAAAACCCCAGAAATAATAAAAACCTCAGCAATAGTGTCAGTTTCACATGTAACTCAGCTGCCAATTAAGAAGCTGCTCATATAGCAACATATTAAAAGGTGCTTGCAAATATATTTTTCACAGGGTGGTTTGTTTTTTTTTTTTTAAGTGGTATCTGTGTTAACTGTTTTTATATGGAGCAAATTATATTCCTTCTCTGTTTGTTCTTCCCCCCTTTTCTTTAAAGGCTTCTTTTTTCCCCCCTCAGTGTATACTTGCTGATCATCTTAAATGAACTCTGACTCCCCACTACCACCACAGGTTTTCCCTACTGGAAATGCAAGAGTGCAGTCCAGACGTTCCACCACAAGTGATACGTGCCAACCAGGACAGAGTCTGGCTTGTCCTCTATACCACCACTCAAATACATTAAGCACTGGGATAATTGCCAATTCTTGACAGACAAAAAGACGAGAGTGAAAGATCCGCAAAATATTTTAGAGAAGCAGACAGAGAGTGCAGTAAATCTCCCTTCTGAAGTCTCTGACATTACTTCTTCCACTAGAGTACCTGGGCTGCTCTGCACTCTTCTTGCAAGGTTGCAATTTTTTGCTGGTAAGTACTCAACGTACGCTGGTGTTGCTCTGAAGAAGTTCGCAGGTGTTCCTGAACTTTATGCTTTTCTGATGTTAGTACAGCCACTTGAATCTGAAAAAGTCAGTTGCAAATTTCACTATGACAAAATTTTTTCTTCCCTCTCCAAGGGGACGTGCCACGGAGCACATAGTATTCTACTATACTAATTCTTGCACAGAACTGGTGAATATAAAATTAAAATCCAATAAAAGTAGAATAAAAAATAGACATGGGTTACCACATACTTAACTAAAAAAAAATCTATGATGTTGTTTAAAGAGAGAATGGAAGATAAAATTACAGTGGTGCGGTGGCAGCATTTAAGAAAGCCGACCCCTCTCCCTTCCCTTCCCTGCTACCTTTCATAACACTCAATTCCTATTCTGCCCAACCAACAAAATTTATACAGATGGACAACACTTAAGATTTTTGCTGACGATGTTGTGTTCTTTTGTTTTTAAACTGAGCAACTTCAATTTTTATAGAAATTATTTTAAAACGTATCCCAGTTACAAGCTTCAAATTACACAGTCCTCTCTTTCGGGGGAAAGGGAAAGGAAAGAGGAACAAGAAGGGGTAAACCTGTTTAAAGAACATCACAGGGGAAATATTTGGGGAAGCAGCAAACAGACAAAACTCATTGAAGAAAAAGAACTAGTAACCTAGTAATAAAAATAACACCTTTTCATTCTTTAGCCTATATTCCATCTGCCCAGTACAAATCACACCCTTATTACTTAAATAAGAAACCTTACACTAACAAAGAAGTTAAGTTTCTTGCCTTATAGGCTTCCACTTGTTGTTGACTGGCTTCCAGTTCCCCTTTTAATGATGCCTGCAACATCAGATGGTCATTTTCCTGCATGATAAAATTATCTGGTTATTAAAAAACCCCAGACCTCAGCAACTTAAAAATTCAGGTACCAGCCCGTTTTTTTAAAAGTTAGTTTAAAAATGGAATACACAGTCATTAACATCTGGACTTACAGCTTGTTTTGAATCAGCAAGTTCTTTTTTGGTTTTCACCAGGAGTTGTTTTATCTTGGCATTTCTGTCCTCATCCTGTTGCATAGCTGACTGAAGTGACTCTAATGCAGAAAATAGCAGTTATATGCAAAGGAAACTTCCCCTCCTATATTTCCTTAAAAATGCTGGAAAATATTTAAGCAAATTCTGACAGATTTCTTAAGAGTTGCAAACAAATAGCTTACAGCAAGTTTAGTATCCTATTTCCATGTATCACAAAGATCTTCAAATAAATGAATTTGTTTTAAGACCTACACGTAAGGATAGGAAGAAATGAAATTTTTAACAACATGCTGACTAGTAAAGTTTTATGAGCGTGGTATGTCAGAATGAAACCCCCTGTCAGTCACCAACTTTTAGAACTTATGGTTGACTTAATCAAGTAAGAAACATGATTTATCAGGCAGGCAATTTGGCTTTTATTTGCTGAATACAAGATCAAGTGACTGATAACCTAGTAAAGTTTCCTTTCTGGAAAAGTAATTTTGACTATGTAATTGTTTAGTCTTCCCTGCAAACTTTACTCTCACTCATCGACTTGAGTTGTTTGTGAATTGTATTTTTTACCATTACTAACTATACCATAGAGACTCTTGCTGTTTATAGTTTACTCACTTATTTCCTCCTGTAGGGTCTCTTGCTTCTGTTTCTGAATCCCCGTCTCTTGCTCGAGATCTTCTATTCTGCTGTCTTTATCAGTAATCTTCTGATTAAGTTCTTTTACTAGCCTTTCATAATCAGCTATTTCCATATCCATCAGTGTACTCTTTTGAGCATCCTGCAAGTTACACACAATGAAGTTGCAGCTTACAATCTGCCTTGGCTGCTAAGAATCTTTTTTTTTTTAAATTATATTAAAAAACTATATTGCCCATCTAACAAAAATTTTGTAACTATCCATACCCACAAGCAACACCCATTCATCAGGTTTCCATACCCTCAATAAATAATCTGTTTTCAAACACGAACTAGAAGCTTTGAAAAACCTGTTACTAGTTTTAACACTTTTACCAGTAGGTATTTTGCAGATATTAGTTTCTATCATCCTCAGCCCTTACAACAAGGGCAGCTTCTGAATAGCGCACCATGCAAGTACCAGACATCTGAATTCTATTCCTATTTCTACTCATGACAGGCCACATAACCCAAGCTAAAACAAACAAACAAACAAACAATAAAAAAAAAAAAAAAAAACCATACCCAAAAGTACTCATCAGCTCTCCAAACACAAAACCAGGGGTAAAAACCCTCGTGTTTTCCCTTTTGCAAACCTTGGGCTTTAAAATCCTCAGAACAGAAAGGGAGGCATTCAACACAGCAAGATGGGCCAAAATCTTTGCTAGTCCAGTAAGCACTAACATGAACAGCAACTCTACCTTCCTGGCCAGCTCTAGTTCTTGCAGAGTTTTCTGCAGATGTTTCTTTTCCTTCTGAAGTTGCATCTGAAGCTCCTCCATTTCTCGGAGAGCACCACTATGTTCCTGAAATTTAAATACTTCTCAATTACGCAGTCCAATTTCAAAATAGATGTCAGCATAGATGTCAGCATCTATTTACACTTACATGCACACACACTTAGGTTGTACAAAGATAAGATTTTTTTTTTTCTTTAGGAAATCACTGGGAACCAAAGAAAAACCCAGAAGATTATGAAGTGTTTTTCACATTCTGTAACAATCCCCAAACTACTCTAAGTGACAGTCTTGCAAAGTTCTTTCAATGAACAGACCAAACCTTCAAAAAAGACCGAGCCAAGTAACAAGAAGAGAAAGTATGGAACTTGTTCTATAAAAACACAGTTTACAAAGGTCTAACAGAAGTTGCATCCAGTGAAAGTAAGGCTTCAGCCCATTCGCCATCTCTACAGAGTACTACCTTTGTTTTCTGTTCTTTTAGAAGCTTTTCAGCTTCTAGTTCTTTGTCAGCCTTTGCCTTGGCTCTTTGTATCTCCAGTATCTGAGCTTCCAGAAGCTTAGCATTACATTGCAGTGTTTCAACACGAGCCAGGAGGTCTTCATTAGCAGACTGTAACTGATCATGCTGAAATGATCATAGTGGAAAGATAAAAATGTAAGCTGAATTTGCGTGCGACTTTGACAGATAAGATATTGTCTGTATATAAAAAACAAACACTGATTTCTATCCAACTCCCTTACAAACAGCACTCCTGAAGATGAGTCTTGTCCATCTTAACTGTTTTAAACCAGATTAAGAAATAGGCTAAATTAAAGTCACTAGCACAATTTGATTATTTTTTTCAGAGTTCATTTGCCCAGCTTTCTGTAAGATGGCTAGAATTCTAAGAAATCTGAAAAAAATACCCCAACATTTATGCTTTCTGCAATAATCACCTTCCTCCCAGAATAATATGCAAGGTTCAAGTACTTATTGCCCACTTCAAATACAGCTGCTGTATTATAAATAAATGATCATACTATTAATTCCTAAAAAAGATATAATTGCAGCACCACTAAGCCTTCAATGAGATCACATCAGTACATAGTAAGAAATCCTCCTGTATCTGGACTATTTTTGCAATGATTTTAACAGATTTAATTCTGAAGTCTTCAGTGTTTTATCTCAGTCTCTATTATGCAGATTAAGAATGAAGTATAAGTGAACGAAGCTGCCAATTACCTAAACAGTGTTTTTATTTACAAAATACTTTGTAGCAAACTTGAATAAATCAATGCCTACATAATCAGCAGAATTTGCTGAATTTAGAATATGCTACTATTTGTCATTTCTTCCTATGCTATTCACTACTACCTTCTGTTTATAAGGAAACAGTGGCCTAGGTGGATCTTCAGTGTAATTATGTATGGGGCCTGGGAGTTTGAATCCTAAATCCCAAACCCATTTCAGTTAGCTTTGCAAAAATGTGTCTCACAGCTGCTTAATTACCATCTTAGACTCTTCTGAATGCCACTGTAGTACTCCACAATGCATCCTAAAGTCTCATCCTTGTGCAAGACGCAAAAAAGCATAATTAATTTAGTATATTTAAACACTGTTGATTAAATAACAAAACCACATTTTGTCTAAAAAACAGAAGAAAAAATGTAACACTTAAAGATTACTGTACTTCATGAGAAGTCTAGGTGTGAAATCAGACAAATAGTTCAAGTTTGATACTTTGTTTTTATATCTGGTACGTGCCGCACAGTTGTACCTCCAACTGAAGCCAGAGTTGATCACCTGCCTTTTTCTGTGAGTTGACCTGGGGTAAATTAAACCCTTTCTATTAAAAAGGCCAGACAAAATATCTAGATATATTTACCTTTGTCACAGCCCAGATAACATATCAGATGTTGGAAAAAAAAACCCTGAATTTCAAGTCACTATCCAAAACGCACTATATGGTAACAATCAGATGAATAAAACTTGAGCACAATAGGTAAAAAAAAATTTACTGTAATTAACAATAGATGAGACATGTATACAGAACTGACCTGCTGGGATGACACCTGTAGCTGTCTTGTGAGGTCATCTATCTGACGTTCAAGATTATTTGCTCTGCCTTTCTCAGAATCCAGCAGTTCTCCTTGCTTATCGTATTCCATCAAAAGATTCTTAACACATACAAACACAAACCCATCATTTTTTTACAATATACATTGCATAAGCACATTCATTGCATAAGCACATTCTATACCTCAGACACTTCCTAATATTTTAGCATCTAAGTTGTCTCACTGCAACATCAGAAATACCAGAATGAAATTAAAGCTATCGTTCCATTACAGGCTCTGGGAGAAACACTTTTCAGTTCACAATATTCTAGAGTAATTCAGGTTGGAAAAGACCTCAGGAGGTCTACATTCAACCTCCTGCTTAAAGCAGGGCCAGCAATGAGAACAGACCAGGTTGCTCAGAGCTTTGTCCAGTCAGGTCTTTCCAAGGACCTGCCTCCAAGGATGGAGATGACACTACACCTCTGGGCCACCTGTTCCAAAGCTTCACCATCCTCATAGGATAAAAATGTTTATCCATGTATCCAGTTGGAATCTCTCATTTTGATTTAGGACTGCTGTCTCTCATAGAATCATTTAGGTTAGAAAAGACCTTTAAGATCATCGAGTCCAACTGTTAACCTAGCACTGCCAAGCCCACCACTAAACCATGGCCCTCAGCACCACATCTACACGCCTTTTAAATTCTTCCAGTGATGGGGACTCAACCACTTCCCCGGGCAGCCTGGCCCCATGCTTGACAACCCTTTCGGGTTTTCTTAATATCCAACCTAAACCTCCCCTGGCACAACTTGAGGCCGTTTCCTCTCGTCCTATCGCTTGTTACTTGGGAGAAGAGACCGACACCCACCTCGCCACAACCTCCTTTCAGGTAGTTGTAGAGAGCAATGAGGTCTCCCCTGAGTCTCCTTTTCTCCAGGCTAAACAACCCCAGTTCCCTCAGCCGCTCCTCATAAGACTTGTTCTCTAGAACCTTCACCTTCATGGGAGTGCTGACCAAAGAGAGATAATGACTTCCGTTAACCTACTAGCTGTACTCCTGTTCTTGCAGCCCAGGATGCTGTGGCCACCTTTGGTACCAGAACACAGTTTTCTCATTCTCAGTGCAGTGCCTACCAAAACCCTGAAATTCTTTTCAGCAGCCACACGGTCCCCAGCTTGTATCAAGGAGTTCCTCTCTCCCACATGAAGACCTTTGCACCTGTCTTTGTTGAATTTCAGAAGGTTTCTGTCAGCCCATTCCTTACGCCTGTCTAGGTCTCTCTGAATGGAAGCCCTGCCCTCAAGTCTATTGACTGTTCTCAATTACAAATAATCTGAGAACTTGATGAATGTGTACTCATCACCTTCTCCAGGTCATTGTTAAAGTTCAACAGGACAAGTCCCAGCACAGACCCCTTTGGTACCCCATTAGTTACTGGCATCTAGTACAAGCCATTAATTGCTACTCTCTGAGCCAAACCACGCAACTGGTTTTTTTATTTTTTAAGCACCCATTCAGTGGCTTACCCATTTAGACTGTGATGTCCTAGCGTGGATGCAAGAGTACTGTGAAAGAGCATTGAAAGCCTTCCTAAAGTCAAGGTAAGTGACATCCACTGTTCTCTCATCCACAGCCCCAACTGTTTTATCATGACAGGCAATCAGACACAATTTACTCTTGGTGAACCGATGCTGCCTATCCCCAGTCACCTGCTTCATGTGCCCAGAGACGTGCTCCAAGAGGACCCACTCCCAGGGAATAGTTTGTCTTTATCAATTAAGGACTTTCTAACTGATCCCCAATTTAATGTACTTTGAAGAATTCATAAGGATTTATGTTTTGCCTCAGCAACACATTGTTTGATACGTATGATGCTAGATTTAGAAGGTTTAAAAATACCATCCAGTAGAAAGGAAGTGCCTTATTTTCTTCTGACAGCAGCCGCACAGTTCTGTTACTAGAACCTTACATTTCTCGATTTGGGTACTCAACCGCACTGACATAATTTCTTTTGCCAAACATACTTGTGCAAGTAAATAGCAATATATATCCAGGCTAGGCTTCAAAAGCAAAGTGTTTTCTGACAGTTAACTGTCTTTTGTAAATATAGTACTATTCTTACCTTATAGCTTTCAGCTCCTTGAATGACATCTTTCATTGAAGCAGACAACTGATCTTTTTCTGATCGAACCAACTCCAATTCTTCCCTCAGAGTCTGCATCTTATTACAAAGAAGTGTGTGTCATTAAAACAGAACCCCAGATGCAGAATGTTCTTCATATTAAGAAGCAGTCAGGGTACCTCTTTTCGGCTGGCATCTAATTCTTTCTTTGCTTTCACAGCAACAACCTTAATTTTATTTAGCTTCTCTCCTTTTTCTGCAGATTCTTTTTCCAGCCTTCCTAAAATAAATAAATCAGAAAGTGAAAAAATACGCCTCCCCTCTCCCCCAAGAAATGAAATTAAATTAGAACACAAATACCAGCATGACTTTGAAAAAAAAACAAAATATAAAGCAGGGGGGTGTGTTCAAATATTTCATTCAGTTAAGCATTTAAATTTAATCTGAAGCTAAAACATCCAGCTGCACAGACAGCTTAGGGACAATCTTTCCCTGTTTCAGAGGCTTCCATCACAGTTAACGTAAAAAGCCATATTCCTGTCTACTCCTACTTACAGTTGTAACAACTCGGAACCATTTTCTTTCCAACAACCATATGTTGGGATAACTGCAATGAGGCAACAGTAGTTTTGGCAAAGTGTTGCTTTCCTCTCCTATCGACAGCCTTAGGGATTCTTATTGACACAATTATTTCCCTTATTTAAAAAATAAAGATGAAATCCACTACACTGTTTATAGCCAAATGTACACAGGAAGAAAAAACCTTAAGAAATACCAAATGATAACCGACTTAAGATTGCTAAAAATATTTTAAATCCCTAATGGAAGGAATATTGTAGGAAGTTGTATTGATACCTACTTCCCCACCTTCCTTAGCTTGTAGGAAATACAGGACAACTATGCGGAGAAAGAAAAACTAACGATTCAAAACCCCCAAACTGTTTACATAAAAGAACAGCAAGAAAGATACCAATTTTTGCTTGAAGCTCTGCTACCGAAGACTGTTGATCAGTTTTCTCAGTCAATGTCTCCATTAAATTCTGTATTATAAACAAAGATATAAGAAGTATTACAAAAATTTCTCTGTGATATCTGTTTTTCCCCTAACAAGCCACCAGAAGTTTCAGCTACAGCTGGACTGTGTCTACATTCTTACTACCAAGAAAGTCTTTATGTGCAATTTCATATCAGCTTCGCAACTGAAAAGCATACTTATGTTGAAAGGAAAACATTCCAACCTTTTAACAGCTGCTTTCCATCCTGTCCGAGGACAAAAAATGGGAGACCATTAATTCTGCAGCTGTCAGGTTTACATAACCATCAATTCCCAGGACCTGAAGTCAGGAGCAGCTAATGCAGATCAAGCAGGAGTTTTGTTTGAGATGGAGTCAGAAAGTTAGAGGTGAAGGATTATGAGGTCAGTTAGTCCATCTAGTTAAATGATCACTTTTAGGGGGTACTGATAGGAAGAGAGGTTCAAGTACAAGCAACTTTTGTCAAAATAGCATTATGATTGGTTTTGTTTGGTTGTTTTTTTCCTGGGGGGAGGGAGGGGATTCTGAGGTGCTAGGAAACTCAGAAACATGTGCTTTCTAGAAGGGAAACTCAATTTGAGGCCAAGGAAAAAAAAGAGAGAATTGAAAGTATTTTTTGAACCTTAATTCTGAAGACTTTAGAGGTTTAGTCTGTATACTTCAATAACAAAATATAACCTTTAGAGAACTCAGTTCGTCTTTCACATTTCTAAGCTCAGTTTCCTTTTGTTCCAGAATCAAATTTAAGTCGTCTTGTTTTTCTGATCCTTTTTGCTGTTCTTGTATTTGACTTTCATAAAAAGCAAGTTTTTGAGTGATTTCTTCAGTATTAGCTAAGAGATCTTGATTTTCAATCCTTGTTTTTTCACTGGCATTCTTCAGCTCCTGGATATCATGTTGAAGTGCTTCTTTTTCAGACAACACGCCTTCCAATTCTTCTCTCAAGAGATCCTTTTCTTTTTCAAAATCCTGAATCAGGGATCTATGTTCTGCATATTGAGCTGCATTTTCTTCCTCTAGTCTCTCAACTTCCCGCTGCAAATGAAGAACTTTCTCCTCGTTCTGTACAGCAAGGCACTGCTCTTCTTTCATTTTTGCCAAGCATTCATTTGCAATTTGTAACAAGTTAAAAGAATCATATTCTTCATCAGCATCAGAAACGCTGGACCCCACTTGCTCAAGTAAGTGGTACAGCTGAGTTCTTACAAGGGATCTGTGCGCTTTTTCACTTTCAAGTAATGTTGATATATGGTCTTTTTCTGCAGTCATCATTTGTAGGTTTTTTTCTAAGTTTTCAGACTGCTCTTTCAACACTAACCAACCATCTTTTTCAGATGTAAACTTTTCCAGCTCTTCACTTAATTCGCCTTTTTCCTGAATGATTTTCTTATTTTCCTCACGAAGAGTATATGCTTCAGATGAAAGGTTCTCTCTTTCACGCACCAGAGTTTCAATCTGGTTTTCCAGTTGCTCTAACGTTTGAGCACTTTCACTCTTCCTAGTTAAAGCTTCGTTCAGTCTCTCTGTTAATTCCTCCACCTTTTTCTTCAGGTCGCTGTTGTACTGGTTAGCAACACCTACTTCTTGCTGAAGTTCCTGAACTTTTCTTTGTTCTTGCTTGCACCTTTCCTGAAGGTTTTCTCTCTCTTCACCCAAGCATTTTACTTCATTTGAAATATCCTTGTTTTGATCAGTAAGAGCAATGATCTTCTCTTCCAGTTCTTTCACAGCAGTGAGGGAGCTCGTTATTGTGTTATTCTCCTCCTGAAGACTAGCAATTTTACATTTAAGTTCTTCTATCTCTAGCAGATTAGATGACAATTTTTCTGTTTCTTCCTGGAGGCGATTCACAGTTTCAAGAAGAACATCCTTTTCATTGAAAGCAGCTCGGAGTTTCTGTTGCAGTTCACTGACATCAGAAGCTTGCTGTTGTCTCATTGATTCAAACTCCTGGCTGATCTTTCCAGCAGATTCCCCTAGCTCAGTCTGTAGAGTTTCCATTGTTTCTCTCAGGCTGTTGTAATTGGATACTGCTTCTTCTTTCTCCTGAGTTAGCTTTTCAAGCTGTTCTCTAAGCTCCTGCATTTCAAAAACTAATGCCATCTTTTCTTTTTCAGAACCAGATAATAAAGTTTCATTTAGTTCAGAAATTTCTCTCTTATGTTGCTCTTTCAGAGTTTGAGTTTCTAACGTATGCTCTTTCACAGCGGTTTCACAGTGCTGTCTTGCTGCTTGAAGCTCCAATTTCAGTTTTTCGATTACACCACAGTAATCTTCTTTAGTAAGCTGCAATTCATTTATCTTAAAGTCCAAGTCTTCCCGCTCATGAAAGTACTCGTCCTTTATGCGATGGATCTCCTCTTCCAGTTTTAGTTTAACATTACTCATGTAAGTTAACTCATCTTTTAATATACTATGTTGGGACTGGAGCTCTTCTAAGCTATGCTCCAGGTGCCTAACCTTTTCTTCCATTTTTGCTTCTACACAAGGTTCTTCTTGTGTGTCTACAAGACCTATCTTGCTTTCTACATTTTTATTTAAGACTTCTCTCAGCTGCTCCAAGTCATATTCACGCTGGTCAGTATGAGCACACATTTCATCCTTCGCATTTTTCTCTTTTATTAAGCCCTCCTCTGCCAAATTGTGCTGTAACTGATTTATCTGATTTTGCTTTTCTTCATTTTCTTTACAAGATATTTCAATCTGATGCATCAACTCTGACACCTCTTCCTGATGGGCAATTTTTAATCTTTTAAGCTCTTCATTCAGATTATTGATTTCATTATGGTAACACTGAGAGTTGCTTTTAATAGTTTCTTGCAGATTTGTCACTTCTTTGTTTTTGTCTTCATTCACAGTTTCCAACTGCTTGCTCAGACACAAAATTTGCTCCTCATATGTAGATTTAATTCTTTGGATATAATCTTGTAATCTTTTAACTTCTTTTTGACTATCACTATGATGTTCAATCTGTTCCACCAGCCCCATTTGTTTCTTCACTTGTTCCTCTAATTCTATTTTCAGCTTTGTTAAGTCCTCATTGTGTTTGCATTGTGCATTTGCTAATTCACTCTTCAGAGCTTTTCTTTCTTTCAGAGAGTCAATACTTAATTGCTCCAGTTGCTTCTGCAATTCTTCTGTCTTAGCCGCTGCAGCCTAAACAAACATACAAGTTATTAAATACTGGTAATTTAGCACACAGAATTTCCAAATAAACTGTTTACAATAATGAGTTAGAAGATTTAGATTTAGGAGTCCTTAGTTTTAAAAATTGCTATAGTTTTAAAATATCTAACTATGTTAGGACAACTCAATTCAGAAGACACTGCAGAGAGTACAAAAACATTTGCAGAATGAGAAAGGAAAACTAAGTCTTAAATCATGTTTACCAGCATAATTTCACAAAACGGTCATGAAAGATTTTAGCTTTAGCAACTATTACGATAACGTATTAAAGACCAAATTACTTTTAGCGCACCAAATTCAAGTATCTGGAATATAACAATGTTCATCAATTGCAAGCAATTCACTCTTTATTATTAAGATTACAGACATAATTTAGATGCCTTGGCTGGCAGGCTCCTTCCTATGAATACCTGAATGTAAACCTCATATTTCCCATGGAAAGACAGAGCTGATTGATTGAAGCCATCACATAAGTAGGCTACTAATGCACAGACTGAGTTCTTTTGGAACAGCTGTGGATCTAGCTGGTGTATATAAGAATTTTGTATTTATTGTCAGTCCTATAAAAACTATAAATTAGGGGGTACGGAGAAAATATGCTTTAAAAATATGAAGCCTTCAGACTTTTTTTTTAAGGTAAAACAGAACACAGGTAAGTGAAGAAAAAGATTAAAAAGAAAGTGAAATACACAACATGAAAACTAGGAAATAAACATAATTCTGAAATATTTTAGTAATGTTCTATTGCTCATTTCAGTACCTCTGCTTCTTGCTTTCTTTGAATATTTTCTTTTTTCAGAGCTAAGCACTGCTGCTGACTTTCAGCTTTTTCCAGAAGTACAACATCCAGTCTTTCTGTGAGAGCCTAATTTTAAGGGAGAAAGATCACTGAAAGAAGGGTTCCTTAACAATGGAAGCCTGAATGACTTTTGCAAACTGTAGGAACTCACATATTGATCATGACTTTTTTTGTCAATTAAACAGATCAGTCTGATTTTAAAAGTTACTTTCAACTCAAATATGACAGATATGGAATAGGTAGACTAAAACAATGATGTTCAGTAATAGGTTCTGTTCAAAATCGTATTTCTGATCGGCTAATTTTTTTATTGCCAGGTGGTGGTGGTGGGGGGGGAGCTCCCCTTCTGTAGAAAAGAAATCTCCACCCAAATTATTAAAAACAATTTTCCAGTTGATAAATTCCTCCTCACTACCAACTTTCACTTTCATATTCTGCCTATGACCCTTACTTTGAGAAAGACAGATGTTCTTGCCACTTAAAAAAAATTCCAGTTACTTTCCTAAAAGTATTTCTTGTGACATGCAACTTTAATTATGTATTTCTGATCTCATCAAATGACTGCCTCAGAAGTTTTCTAAATGGCTGAAGTCTTCCCACAGTGGTCATTCTAAAATAAACAAAAGCCTGTCTAACCAACCACAGAAGGAAAAAGTCTTGCTGAGGAAATTGTACTATTCTGTACTATTCCTCACAGAACTGATAGTGTTTTCTGAAAAGCGGAGTAAGGATGTTGGGGAAGGAAGAAAAAAAAGGCTGTATTTAGGAAGCATCTTGAATTCCTGAAAATTGATTACATTCGATTTGAATCACAGTTTTAAAGCTATTTACTATTTCCCACAAATTATCTCTGTAGATTTATTTCAGCTAACATTATGCAATACATTAGAAATCCATTACATATTCCTACCTGAATAATATCATCAGCTCCTCCAGTAGCTGCTTTAGATCTGAGTTCCTCAATCTCTTTCTCTAGTTCTTAAAAAAGTATAGAAATTTCACAGCATAAATTGATGCTTCATCACAGTAGCAAATTACTAGTAAATCCAGTGCCTAACAACACTTATTCAAATCAGAGATGTCTTTTACTTCATCAATTTTTGTTTGTTACTGAGTGATATAAAGGGCTAACAGAAACAGAACAAACATTCAGTACTACCTCTCCAGTCCTGACATTTAGCATGGTTTCCTGAGGAAGCAAAGCTTCCTTGTTTGGGTGGAGGGACAACAGATAGAAAGTAAGACAATCATCAAAAAAAATTCTACCTATTTCATGATCAATTTAAGCCAGACAAAAGATATTCAGTTCCTACCGGTTCTCTAAAAATAGGCAGCAGGTAGAAGAACAAGATCTTATGAATAACCCCACTGAGGAAGAACCTAGTATAGCCCATCCCTATCCTTACTGCTTTGCTGGGCAGCTACCAGCAGTCAGCATAACTAACTCCAAACAAGGGGAAGTGACACCAGTCCAAGTAGTGGGCCGCTGGAGGAAAAGGGACAGCAGAGAGAAGAAGGACAGCACATGAGAACACAGATTTACACAGGATACTTTTAGGTGGTTAACACAAAATTTTTGTTGGTATATTTTACGATTTCTTCTTAAAGAAGCAAATGACTGAATATAAAGTAGCTAACTATTTTAAAGAAACTATTGTACTCTACAACAGTACTAATTATGATTCTATGATTCTATGAATTATGCAAAAATCTATCAGAGATGTTCCCCCTCCCATCTGCTTCCTGAAAAGCAACAGGTATCCCTGCAACAGATATGGGGAATAGACAATGACAAGTCCTACTTCAACTCTTGCACAAGCTACATTGTTCCATCATGCCATACTGCCAGATCAAAATTAACTTAATACCTGACAAAAGCAATGCTTCTTTCTCTTCCCTTCCTTGCTCTAAGGACTTCAGCCTTTATCCTCCCACAAAAGAGTGAAATTGCAGGAAAAAAATCTAGGATATTTGCCTAGAATTTAAATCTACCTAGTAAAAATATTCAGTGATATTAGGAAAGGTCAGATAGTACCAAGCATTAAGGCAGAAATTGTTCTCTTTCCAGTAAGGTACCTGTACATCTTGACTTCACTTTCTGTATAAGCATCACTTGCTTTTTTGCAAACTTGATGAGGTCTTCTTTGGGCAATGTGTCCAGCTGTAAAAAAGTACATATTAGAGAAACCAGCTTCCTCTAACCCAGAGGTAAACAGAAAACAGGGCATTTTAGCATCCGATTTCCAAGTTGTTAAATATTAGGGCAAGAAACTGTCTTACCACACATTTGCAAGAACAATAACAGTCCAAGTTACTGCTGTTATGTTATCCAATTCTGTTATTTCAAGTGCAATAACAGAAACTACTTCTAATTCTGTACTTTTCCAAAATCATTCTAGAGCACACAACTGGGCAGCATCAGTTCGACAGGAGAACTCAGTTGGGAAGGGTTACGATTCAGCAATATAATTTGAACGATGTTTTGAAAATAACATGCTGACCTAACATTGACATTGTTTAAACTTACTTCCAACAAATGCAAAGAAGTCTGTGTATATTATGAAACAGACTACTGCCAGAACTGGATGCTACTAATATTTTAGCAAATATTGTGGCAGGAAGTGAACATACCAATAAGAGATTTTTTTCCCCCCATGTTTTCCAAAACACCTTAGCCTAGTGTTTGTAAATCAATTTTTCAAGAAGTCTAGAAGACAGGAAACTGTTTAAAAATATCTTTATGTCTTCCTAGTAGTCACAGCTTGCATGCTAAGCTGTAACTCTTTCAACTATTGCTATCCACATAAATTAGATTTGTGAGGACTGATTACCTTTGATTTGCCTGATCCTGGCGTGACAGAAGACGCCACCATCTCTTGCCCAGCATCTTGAACCTACAACAAAATAAAGCACAATTTGTGGTAACTGAACTTTTTAATGTAAGACTACTGAAGGAACTAACTGAAAGTCTGCAAACACTGAGAATAACTGCATATAGTGGGAGCTCAAGAAAAAAATTAGAAATATATTTGTAGGACTAGTCAGAAGGATAACAGAAAAAAAATTTGAGAGAGATCTATTGTGATTAGTCCAATACAGCAGCAGAGTAGAAAACTCCTGATTTCCAAACCAGTGTGATCTTACGATTCCATTACTGAACTGACATCTAGAGTTCATACACTACTGAAAAATCATTTTATTTACAAGAGGTTACAAAGGTGTGTGTCATCACTATCTTGTTCTTAAAAGACTCATTAAAAAAAGGCAGGAATGAAAAAAAAACTTGTAGCAGAGTAGCAGTTAAATCAAACTTCTGATACTTTTGAACCACATATACCCCTTAACTTTTTTTTCTTTCTTTCTTAAACACACTGGTTATCACTGAAATTGTTGGCCTAAAAATATATATTTGAAAAGACTCCACAAAGCCATGGCTCTTCTGAACAAAATATAACCCTCACCTCCCCCCCCCTTTTTTTTTTTTTGTACACACCCATTAGCACTGAAAGTGCTGGCCTGACAAACATATTTGAAAAGGCTCTGCAAATTCTGGGCTCTCCAGCTAACATACATACATAATGCCTTCTACTGTAAACTTCCACTGATCTGATCTGTAAGACTCTATGTTACTTTACAGTGGTTTATATGACATATGCTTACCTATACTTGGAAACATGAAGAAACATACATAACTAAGATGGGGCAAAGGAAAATGGAACAGACACTTCCAATATATTAAGGGTAGCATTTCCAAGCTTTGACCTTTACCCTCCTTTTTCCTTCATACTCTGTGTGTGCGTGTGTGTGTGTGTAAAGTGAAGGGACGCATATGTAAATATTTGCATTTTTATATATCTGTGTGTGTGTATGTATGTATACACACATACCTTCACTTTTATGTTGCTACTCTCTTTATTCTGACAAAACCCCCTTATAATAGCAACCAAGGAAAAAACAAACTGGATCTAAGCACTACTAGAATGAAGAATCACCGACTAACAATTTAGAGAGAACAGCTGATACAAATAACAAGAAAGGCCATCATTAGAAATATGAGTTCAAGTACAGACCAAGGACAAAGGTGGTTACAGTTATCTCTCTCTGTATCACATGGGCTATAGCTTTTTTTGAGATGGCAAAAGCAAACTTACTAGAAAATAATGTGCCCATTAAACATAAATACAGCATTAAAAAAAAAAGCTACAAAGTTTAAGTTTCAGATTTTCTTGGTATGCAAAACTTTGTCAACATTTACATTCTTAATATTTCAGCACTGCAATTAGCAAAACTGTCAGTACAAGCAGTATGCTTACACAGTACAATTAAGTACAACAAATTGTATGTACTGTTTAGAAAATGACAGCACATCTCTCCATACTACAGTAAGGTCAGATGAATCTACACATTACTTTTACTCTCCTTTAGGCTAATATGCACAGAGGCAGAACCACGTATCATGTAAGATGACGCATTCAGTTTTGCTGTTCTGGTAACAGAAACCACAAGCAGCTTGCATAGAGGGCTTCACCCGTTTGAATTAGAAGACCAACAAGGAAGATGGTTACTAAAAAACTCTAAACTTTTCACTGATTAGGTGCATCTGAGATGTGAGCCAGCAAATATTAAGTGCACTTCTAAGCACAACACTGAATCCTGCAAGGATTCTCAAGTTCCTATTCCACCATTCTGAAACGAGGGTATGCTTCCATACTTTACTGAGAGATACATAGATTTTTTTTTTTCATTTAAAGCCTACTTTATCTACACTAAGGTGTTTCCAAGCCACAGTTTAGCATGTTCTGTATATTTTAATTGCTATCAATGCCTTACTTTTGCAATAGCTAAACATACTCTGAGAAAGCCTAACCGAGGTATAAATGCAATATATTAAACTTTGATGTGAACTGCGGCAGTAACGACCATTATGAACAGTGATTTTCTAAGCAGTGTGCAACTTTCAGACATCACCAACTCCAATCATACCAAATCACATGAAAACACATTTTGAGTTGTCATTGCTTCAGCAGAGGCACTGAACCTCTATTAGAACGTGTACAGCTCAGAACTACCAGGAGAATTAATTTCCTGTATGAATTTTAAATTCTTCATTGTGGCCTTTGAATTTGCCTTGGTGGTTATGAAAGCTACACTAGACACATATACTCCAGTGATTTTATTTGCCTGTGTTGGTAGGTGATTCATAGTTGGCATACTGTTAACACATCAGGTCACCTCAGTCGGAAAGGAATGCCTGTTCACTCGTGGGTACTTTTAAGCTGAGGTACCCACTCAACACGTTCACTGTACGTCATCTGAGCGTTTCTTCCCTTGAGTCAGCACCGGCTGATCTCCCCCACCCCGTGCAAACAGGATGACATCCTCACCTTCTAGCAGGAGGCACTAAGCAACCCCTGAAGCCCGCACCGGCCCTCCCACTGCCGCAGGGCAGGACCAGAGCATCCATT
>NW_008825016.1:3357685-3361676 GCF_000699105.1 Pygoscelis adeliae | reverse complement strand
ACCGTTTCCTATTCCTGAGGGGCTCCCGAGGGGTACGCACTGCTGCAAGGGCACCTTACGCGGGGGGGGGGGCCCTGTTAGTAGGCAAGTCTGTCTCTCACTGTCACCGTAAGGAGAGTATGAGGTGGACAGCTGTGTGCTCGGACAGGCATTTAAGGATTTAGGATCCTGTTTTTAATATCTCGCTGAAAGCAGAGAGTGATTAAGTTATTTATCAAACGTCGGATGTGAAGGACTGTACCAGAGCAAATAGCAGAAGCCAGGTATTATGGCTTGTAGTTCTGTTTCTGTAATTAACAGCCATTTTTATGGCCATTTGGGAAGGTGTTTGAGGGGAGCAATACCTACTTCAAAGCACACACATTTTTTACTGTAATCCTGCATGCACTTTGATAGTGCCTGAATTATTTTTGACATTTTGTGGCAAGTAAGTGATTTTTAATGAGAAGTTGCCTGGGAGAAACAATTTATGCATATTATTCTATTTACAGTTCACCGGATAAATATTGAATATCAGTGAATTAATTATGGTGTCATGAGAGAACATCTAAAGAGTCACGTAAGTCAAAATGCTGCTCTCAGAAGAATAATTTGCATTTTTCCAAGTCTGCTTATTGTCATTCTTCTTTTAAAATTCAAATGACAAATAGTGACAAAAGGCAGAAAGGTTCTTCACATATACCTCAGAAATTATTTCCTTGTCTTTTCTTTTCCCCCAGTGCATTCACTGTACATTATCTATATTTATTGTATATTGTAATATATGCAGGTACACAACTGCAGCAGGAGCATATGGTTCCATGCTCTCACAGAGGTTGCTGGCAAGGAACAGGCCTCCCTAACCAAACTGCAAGAAGCTGTTTTTCCATTACTTCTATTCTTACACTTTTTAGAAGCCCCACAAGGCACTAAACAGATTAAATCTTTCTTTCCCCATCCACTTTGGGAGACTCTGAACTGGATACCTACGCCTGCACTGCCGTGGTCTAACATGGGGGTTTCACCTCAAGAGCAGCCTTTCTAGATACAGTCCTTCCAAAACCATCCCGTGGCAAAAGCTTTTGACCCTAAACTATGCCATACTGCACCGCTTTGTCCTTCCAGGTCAGTCTCCGATTGAAGCTGGACGTCTGGAGAGAACACTATAGGAAAGCGTACCTTCTTTTTTGCAAAACCCCAGTATTTCATGTAAATTTGTTCTTTCCTCCTATCCCCAGAATGTATGTATTATGGTTCAACTCTTGGCTCATCTCATGACTTAGCCTATGAGGAAATTGATTTTGGAGGTCGTCCAAGGCAGGCGCACAAAGGGTTTTCAGATGTGCTTGTACTGAAGACAGTGAACTACCGGCTCACTCATCGCAGGCTTTCTGAAACTGATTCTGGCTAGAGAGTGCTGAGCCCCTGATAGAGCTCCCTGCTCCTGTGAGCTGTGTATTTGACAAAGACAGGCCAGTTCTCCCCTCCTGCCCTCCTCCGTTTTGTGCAACAGAATTTAGGTATATTTTACAACTGAGATTGTCTTGACAGTCTTTCATTCTGGTCTTGAATTGCAACAGCAATTGCAAAGCATCCTGGTTATGGAATGGTAGAAGAATTTAAAAAGTTTCTAGAATAACTGGAAGAAAAAAGATTGAGGATTTTGAGTGTTGATTGTTTCAACTTGTTACAATAAAGTATAAGTTGCTCCATATTTTGTGGGAAAAAATGTCAATTCGTACCTGCAATAGTCTTACATAATTTTCTTAAACAGTTTATGAATTGTACATCTTACCTATCCAGAAGGAGCCAGTAAGTTGACATATATTGCATGCAGCTAATTTGAGATAAGTGAGAAAAACAAGAATAATTTATATGTTCCATATATTCTATGATTTTATTATCTTTGTAAAAGATAATTAGTTCATCTTTTTAAATAGCATTTTTTATGTAAAACAAGATTGCCAAGACATTTATGAGATGTGTTGGGACAGAGCATAACAAACTCTAAATCCTGCTTTCATTGAGAAGCCAAGTCCCACAGGGCTGTGATTAGCCCTTACATCAAGGCAGGGTACAAATGCTGGTTCACTATCATCATTGGAATTATTAGACCTGCAAGAACTTTCTGAAGAGCACAGAATGAGAAAATTACTGTAATTTTGCAACGGTGGAATTTGTTTCCAGCATACAAGAGCTGATGCTTTAAATACTTGCCACTGTAGAATCTGCCTTTCCAACAGGTTCTGAAGATCACAAACTCTTCTGCTTGTGAACCATGCTGGCCGGTCAGCATTCTTGCTTTGAGCTACTTTTATGGCTTTTCTACATGCCAAATCAGTATGAAGGAATGCAGGGTATGAATTTACAGTATGTTAACTATTCTTCTTTGGAAACTTAAAGTATTCTCCCTGCCCCGTGCAAATGAACTGTGAATTCTTTGGCTGACTATGGCCATTTTGTTGGGTTGGGTTCGGGTTCAGTAGGTTCCCACTGGAGTGGAATGGTAGAGGCTACAGGTGCAGTGAAAAAGTTAAGAAAGTGTAAAAGGGGAGGCTAATCTGTATGTTTATATGAGTAAATAAGATGCAAGGGCAGTACTGTCCTTTGTATTTATCTCAAAACTACTTTGTGTGTGAAGGATTTGGTTAGGTACTAAAAAAAGAAATTGTGTGTGTAGTCCTTAATTCTGGTCTTAAATTGCAGTAGGAAACAGAAAGGTAAGAAGTTCAGTGTTCTATTACTCGTCTGCAAAGCCCACCAGGCCGGTTGAAAGGTTAGCGTCAAACTGCAACAAGGAAGCTAACATTTTGTTTGAGCACGTAGGGTTGGGTCTGGCTACAAAAGACTGTTCCATTGTTAACAGAACATGAAAGCCCTTTTAACTGCACACAGAGATAGTAGCAAATATAGATGAGTGAGGGTTATTGGTACAAGAACAAGTTACTGTGAATCAAGAGGCCCACTTCTAACAATTAAAAAAAAATTAGTTACCTTCATTTTTAGGTGTCTGACCTAAGACTCTACCTATACCTATATTGCCTGTACCAGAGGAGGACCCAGTGTGGCTTGCTTTTGAGATAATCCCTCTGTCTCCCTCCATGGTCATGGTAGATGGCTATCATTCAACTGTGAGCCTTCACACAATCCTAAAGGCAGTCTGAGCTCACACTGCTGATGAAAACCAACTGCCCTTGCAACAGGCTATGCCGAAGCCGTTCTGTAAAATAATCCATGAGTAATTTGCCTCTTCAGCGTTAACCGTGGGACACTGCTGTGTGACAACATTCCTGGCCCACCTACACAGTGCCTAAGCCTGTGCTTGGTCTGGAGGGCAGGCAGAGCCTTGTTATCCAGCCTAAGCCCATGGCTTTAGGTCTGGCAGCACAGTTTGGTTGCATCCTGTGAGTATGAAGGGCTTAACTTTCTTTCTCGGTGTTCCTCGATGGCTTACCTACAGCCTACACTGAGGCAGGGCTTGTCTCACTCATTGAGGACGTGAGGGAAATGGAAGCTTCAGTCCAGGCTTAAAATATAATGTTAATCCACCTCTGGAAAATTCCAGAATTAATAATTAACCTTGTTGTAAAGATAAGGCTCTTTATGAACATGTTGGCATAAATCATTATTAAAAAAATACGATGTATATATTCTAGGAGAGGATATCCATATCCTATATGGATAGGACAAATTAAATAAAAACTACTTCCTGTCCACGGTCTGTTTCCTAACTGGAGAAACAGTGACTTTCAATCCAAGCATGAAGCAGATAATCTACAGTAAAATTAGTGGAAAGAAAAGCAGTGTCCCTGTCTTTGAATGCTAGCTAAGAAGATAGAACAGCTCCCTCCTCTGTCTCTTTCTTTAATTTTTTGAAGCTTGGTGCTTCTTTCATTCTATTTCGTAAATGGTTGATTCCGTGTGAAAGTAAAATGGCTCCCCTAGTTGCTATCAGCAGTCAAGCTAAAGGGTAATCGTGACGACCCTAGAATTAATACAGCAGTCTCTGTTA
>NW_008825016.1:3342235-3357666 GCF_000699105.1 Pygoscelis adeliae | reverse complement strand
AGTCAGTCCCGTGGGAGGATTTGTTTTGGTAGTTGTTAAAACAGAGCTACAAAACAGAACCATGCGGATGGTTAGCGTGTATTAATCAACACTGATTTTCAAACATTTGTTAGAGATGAGTAACAAAGTTTCTCAGCTATCAAAACTCTGCAGGTACACTTTCTTATGAAAGAAGAGACAAGCAGCATTGAAGAAGTTGCTGTGGGATTGCATTAGCTAAACTGACAAAAGTCCTTTTTAAACTGACATAGAGGAAGTTGCTCCTGTGTAATAAGGTTAGTAAAATCATGCATCTAGGTAACTGGATGAAAATAAAGCATACGTGTATATTCACGGCATAAGTCTAATAGAGCTTTGTACGGGGCTTTATCACCATAGTAAACAGAGTCACTTCTTTGCACTAGAAGCTTGACAGCAGTTTAAATTGATTTGAAATAATTTAGCTGAACATGTACAATCTCCTTCTGCAGGTGGTCATTGATTTACAGTTTCTTATGTAAGAATAAATTAAACCTCTTACCAACTTATGTCGGTATTAGTAAACAATTTCTGTATACAAACACATCATTTAAAGCTCTTCTGTACATAACAACGGACAAACCTAAAGATATGTAAGTTAAAGGTGCTCTAGATGTAGGTACCCTCCAGTCATCTAACCCAGAAGCACATGCGCATCTCTGTTGACATACTGTCATGATAGGCACCAAGGCATGGTAGCCTCCAGGCCCATTGGGGGACACATACAGTCTATTAACCCCTTTCCCAAGCTTTCCTGGTAACTACAGATCCAGTCATTTTCACTGGTAACGATTCCCTGTTCCCTGTAGTTTTACACTGGTATAATTAATAACATTTTGCAAATTATGACTGAATCCACAGGTTGATCTCTCTCAGCTGTGGTCGCGTGAGAGGGCATGAAAAGCAGAAACGTCCCACTTTTCTATCCCCCTGCCAGCCATATTTTGTCATAAAGGTTAACATTTCTGTCTTTGAATATATATAAGTGTAATATCAATAGGATAAGAAAAGCCGGTTTTTATGTAACCACACATCCAGTGTATGTTTTCCCCCTTTTTTTTCAAGGACTGCACTCTGACCTGTGTTACTTTTTATCTGTTTTTCAGAGCAGCTGAATTGCAGCTGGGTGAAGAGTTACCCGGGGAAGTGAGAGCAAAGGTGACTTTCCCAATGTGATACGAGCCCCTTATTATACGGTGCCTCTATCCTTGCAGTGGCTGTGCAGCTCCTGTTCAGACCAGGCTTCAGCCACCGTCAGCATTTTGCACTTCTGATAGATTCAGAGATTTCAAAGGAGGAACAAAGAGGTCATTTGTGCGACCTTTTGTACAGCACTGCTCATGTCACCAAGCTACTGAGTTAAGCATGTTTTCCATTTACTGATGGCTCTTATGACACTGAATGAGGATTAGATGATTGACAAACTGAGCTGACTCACGTGGTGTCCTGGAGCAACCCAAGAGGATGGAAATAGGTCAGAAAGCAGGCAATGCCTCTTCCTCATACTGGCAATAGTAAGATAGCAAATCAAGTTAATCATAAACAAAAAACAAGTAACAGAGAGCTCCCCAGGCTGATATTTAGCCTTGCTGTGATGAACAGCAGCACCTCTGTCAGGTGATTTTTTTTCTCAGGGAGTCGATTTACTGAGACAACCTTTACTTGCAGGCAGGAATCTCTGTTGACCTAAAGCTCTTCAGTTGCCTACATTTGCACTAATGTAGCAAATGCGTGTTTCTGGTTTCAGTGTTTCCTGCCTTTTTTGGGGAAACTTGGTGGGCCAGGAACTGACAATGGAACTTCTACATTTAACTGGAAGCTTTTCATTTGTTTTCAAACTTGATGTAAGATATTGCTGCCCTTTTAGACAACTGCATTCATTTTAGATATTTGGATTAAATAGGTAGCCTGAAATGGACTGTGCATGTTGACAGCTGCTCCTATTACTAAATCTTTGGAATTCTCCACAGGCCAAAGAGAAAATACCCCCAGCAAACATGTTCTGTGTTAAACTAGACTAAACTAGACTAAATGATACTAAGATGGTATTTTCCTCCAGTTGCTGTTGCCTATGCTGTTTTCCTTCTGACATGCAGAGTGCAAACCCAGTTAAGCAGGAACTCTTTGGGGCCTTTTTTGTGTGCCAAGCTCAATGGTGGCGCTTCAAAACCAGAAGTGGATTGGTAACAGTTGTCTATAAATGGGCTACAAAACGCTTTAGTTCATTTCCCACAAGCTCAAAGCATGGCTATAGTGCTGGTACTAATGCTAAAGCAGAACTGGTCTTTATTTGATAATATCAACCAAGCCCTATTGCAACTAAAAACCCTTAACACAAGAAGAGTGAGGAAAAGGAGGAGGTAATAATGTGATGCATCTGATGAGCACGTTTACAACAGCGGAGAAGAGGGAGACGGTATATGCAGCACTGACTCCTGACCTGGTTCATACCAACTTTCAGAATTCTCCAAATGTTAACAGAAAGATTATGCTATCCATTTCAAAAGGCAACAGTGAGAAAAGCTTCTTGTCTTGATGGAGTAGGGACTACTGCCGCCACAGCTGGATTGTAGATAAATGCCTCCGTGTAGCCATTTAGCAAGTGTTATCAAAAGAAGTAATGGGTGTTCGGTGTTTTTGGAAATGTTGCTTTCATCTCGGTGGGATTTACGATGTCCAGCTGAAAACGAGAAAAAGAAAATGATCTACTCTGTGCACTTCTGCTGCTCTGTTTATACTTGACCACCTTTAAATTTGTTTATTATTATTTATTGATTAATGTTTGTACAACATGTGAATGACATATAATGCCCACACCTGTTGCACTCTTTTAACACCTTTTTTCCTGTTGGTTCCTCAGTTGGGTTAGAGGTTGATTTGAAAATGTCAGCAATATCAACTGCACTTTTACAAAGACAAAACCTCAAAGCATGTCTGAAATATTTTTGCTAATGCTGAAAGTTACTGTGGGAGGGATGAATGAGAAGTATCCAGTGGGATTTTTCTTCAGGGAGACCATCCTAAACTTCCACATAATTCGGGCACTCTCACGATAATGAAAAATCAGTGGTGTGTGAAAGAGAGAGATTGAAATCTTAGGGACACAGGCAGTTTGTGAAGGAAAAGCAAAATATATAAAATGGAAAAGGCTGAAGATCATAGAGAATAATTCCCACTGCTAATAATCACAATTCCGTGCGAAAAACAAGAGAGGTATCAGCCATTTTCTTCTTATAATCTTCATCAAATTTCTGATTCTGTGCCACAGTGAAATAATTCTTCCAGTCCCCGACAACCCCTAAGAAACAGCAAAGCAAAAAAAGAAAAAAAGATTAATTTTCCAGTATTTCCTGAAGCCCGTTAGCCATGACTCACTAGACGCTTGTACTTCAAGGCTTATTTCAAAAGAGAATGACAACCAGGAAGACAGAGCTGATGCCAGTAACAAACCTCAGTACCTTTTCTCATGAATGGGGAAATGGAATGATCCATTATTCCCTGAAATTCATTAGTGTAGTTTGTCATGGGATTTTCCTTCATTATCTCAAACGAGGTGTTATGGAGTATCTTGTTTAGAACCTCTTGATTGACATCCTTCTCCAGGAATTTCAGAATCTTCTGAATTTCTTGCTTTGGATTCTGCAGAGAGAATAACATGGGATAAGATACAGAGCCAGGAAAAGCAAAGAAATCAAACATAGTGTTAATGTAGCAATTGTTGTCAGGGTGAGACAATCGGGTTATCTGAAGATTTACTGATACAGCTGGCATTATAACAGAAAACTGTTGATCATAGGTAGTATCTACTGGGCTTGCAGATTTCAGAGCTCTGTAAATATACATTCAGGCTTTTACCTCCTTCATATCTTCGTAGAAGAGGTAGAGAATACGGTGCTTATCTTTTGCCTTCCACCATCCTTTTACATGGTCATACCAGGAACCCCAGAGCACTGAAAAAGGAGTAACGTCATCAGCAGCTATAAATGCCCAAACTGTCTTTAGGTATCTGTGGCACTCATGTTTCCCTCATAACCAGTGTCTGGGCATTTCCCAGCTGGTTTTAAATCACCATGGCCATGACTGCTGTGCTCTATGCTTATCACGACATTTGTGCTATTAATCCCTCAGGTGTATTGGTGCTCAGAGCCAGATTCATGTGTAACTTTAGAGGGCGACAAATGCAGATGCTTACCCCTGAATGAAAAATCCAGGCTGCCTTTACTGTCGATGGAGAGAAACAGACGTTTCCAGAGTGATTCATCTGATCAGCTGGGCAAGACCGGTCTTAACTGGCCCTGCTTTGAGCAGGGGGTTGGACCAGATGGACACCAAAGGCCCTTTCCAACTTGCATCATTCTGTGATTCTAACTGGTTTAAATGTTTGGTGTGCTATCAGAAGTGCCTGTTTCTCTCCAGCAAGTATCAAGATGACTAGCTTGGACAGAGGTAGCTATGTTCTAGATGTCTGCACTGGGACAGATGGCTCCCAAGCCAAGCTGGTCGAACACAAGACACAAGGTCTCCTTTAGACATGAGACTCTCATGCTGGTCCAGACAGTGGTGTTTCTAGGCCTAGATGGTGGCAAAAATATTAAGGACCTATGGAAGCTTTACTGACCAAAATTGCAGACTGCCATCCATCCGAGCAGGTTTTCTTTCTTGGATAAGCACCTTTTTTTAGAAAGGGAAGAATCAGCTTCTGGGGTTGCCTGTCTTTAGCTAGATAACTGGCTTTGTTCAGATGCCTGATTTTTATACAGAAGAGTTTAGGTAAAAAGACTCCCTTAACTCAAATTCACACCGCACATTTCTACGCAAAATTAAACCTTGGTTTCTTGTATATCAGGCTAGAGTAAAACCAATTAAACCACTGTTCGTTCCCAGCTGGCTTCCAAGCAGGTTTCTTTTAACCTCAGAGAGAAGAGATTAAGCCTGAAAACTGTCACATATGTTTCTGAATGATAATAGAATAAAGAGTAGCATTTTTTTTTTCCAAAATAGGAATGTAAAGATAGAATTAATCCTTTAGGTACTAATAAAAACCCAGATAAATTACTACTGAAACACCTTCAGTAAATAAATCAATGCCATGCATTTTTTAAATGAACAAAATCTCTTATACAACTGATTGCAGTTCATCACCTTTTCCGGTCATGAATTTCTCCATGAACTCCTCCCAGGTTCCTGGGTCAGGAATTCCTTTATTCATTCTGTGGAAATGGTAGTATGACACCAGGTTGTCTTTCGCATTTCTTGCCACATAGATTATCTTTATTGATATGAGAAGAGAGAGAGACAAAAAAAATTAATGTACACATGCTTATATAGATATTGAGCATCTCCTGGAGTTTTCTCTTGGAGCCTGATGGCAGAGGCTTAAGAGATTTTGCTTTGAAGCTGCCATTTTCTGAAGCCCAACGCAGGTACCTTAGTCATGGCTTCTTTAGTTTTACACAGGCTTTGCACATTAAAAGGAAGATATCTGGGGAGACCTTTATGTTTCATAAAGATTCTGGAAACCATTTTCAGTTCTGGTTTATGTCACTTTCTTTGAAGGTGAAGTAAAATTGAGTCCTACCTCTTCAGCCTTACCTTACAGTTCTGTTCCCAGAAGGAGGGAGGCAACAGCTGCACGGGGAGATGAGTTTTTATTGTTCGTGGAGAAGGCATAGCTTCAGCTAACTCCAGGCCTGTGGGATGTTTCATTATGAGATGTGAATTGTTCTCTAAGTTGCACTAACACTTCTTTGCTATTCTTATATGTGTATACTCTGCACTGGTGAGGCCGCACCTTGAATACTGTGTTTAGTTTTGGGCCCCTCACTACAAGAAAGACATTGAGGTGCTGGAGCGTGCCCAGAGAAGGACAACGAAGCTGGTGAAGGGTCTAGAGCACAAGTCTTATGAGGAGCGGCTGAGGGAACTGGGGTTGTTTAGCCTGGAGAAAAGGAGACTCGGGAGACCTCATCGCTCTCTACAACTATCTGAAAGGAGGCTGTAGCGAGGTGGGTGTCGGCCTCTTCTCCCAAGTAACTAGTGATAGGACGAGAGGAAACGGCCTCAAGTTGCACCAGGGGAGGTTTAGAATGGATATTAGGAAAGATTTTTTCACCGAAAGGGTTGTCAGGCATTGGAATAGGCTGGCCAGGGGAGTGGGTGAGGCGAGGTATTAAAAAGACGTGTAGACGTGGTGCTGAGGGACATGGTTTAGTGGTGGACTTGGCAGTGTTAGGTTTACGGTTGGACTCGATGATCTTAAAGGTCTTTTCCAACCTAAATGATTCTATGAATCTATGATTTTGACTGTGACTTTTCAGCAGTTCACCTTGCAACAATCATTCATCTCCAAAGCAATTACGTAGCAGAGTAACATATACAACATTGCATAAGCACCTTCAGTGTTTTTAGAGAAATTTTTGCCTGTGTATTCAAGGAGGAAAGGGGGAACACCGATTCATATCTTCTTGCTTTCTTGGGCCCATCTCCAACCCCTGCATTCCAAGGGATGATGATGAATACTAATTTATATTTACCCAACCAAAGTTTTTCCTTCGCAATACTTAGTGATCTCCTTTCACTTTGCAGGCAAAAAATTTTTGTTTCTGTCTAGGATACGAGAAGAATAGACTGGCTGTCTAGACTTTCTGGATAGCACGTAAAGAGAAAGTAGGAGAATGATGGACAGTGGATTTTGAGTAGCTATGGATATATGGGAATACTTGGGAATATTTGGTGATGTGTGGAGATGTGTTATCCCCTCCCCCCCTCCTTTTTAAACATTTATCATGACCTCTATAATTTTTCTTTCCTATCATCGTCTATCATCCTGTGTCATCCTCTATCATTTTATGTCTCTCTCCGTGTCAACACAGTCTAGCTTAGAAGAGAAAAAGTAGCACTTCTGCTGCAGATTTGGTCAAGCTTTTTAGCTTCAAATGTGAAGAGAGTCTGGCTTAAAGATTTGTGTGGAACGGGAGCCCTTGCTGGGGGAAGACTCTTGTAGGAAACTGTCTTTGCAAAACAGTCAGGCCTGCCAGTTGCCTGAATGCCCCATAGCTTGTTTAGATCACTAGACCCCAGAATCTAACAGCAGTTACTCAAAACAGTAGCAAAACCACTAAAAACATTATCCACCTTTTGGGAATACATCCGTGATGTAGGTTTCTTTTCCACCCAGCCCCTAATCAGAGAATCGGGTTCAATTGCCCCCACATTGCATTTTACGCATATCTGCTGCTGTTTTAGGTACTGTGGAGTATCACACACAGCTTTCAGATGCCACTCCAAAATAGCAAGGTCTTCAGTAGCACCTGGGCCACATCTGCCAGCCTTGCATCGGCTTGAGTAGCACTAGATATTTATGTTAAGGCGACTGAACTGATCTCTAATACCCAACACGGTGCATAGTTCAGTGACAAAGCAAGTGGGACCTTTCCCAGGAAACCTGTGGCATCAGCACTGGGTGCTTGTTTTGTTTCATTTTGTCTAAAATACAAACCTATTTGTGTACTATTCACCTGAGTAACTCGCAGCTGAAGACTCTTGCACAGACCACTCAAGGAAAGGATGGCGTCTGTAAGTAGTGGCACGTCTACACTTCTCAACATCTCCATTTTGCTGAATCATATCCACTATCTCCTGTGTCCATGTGGTACCTGAAAATGCCAGTGTTTAGAGGTTTTCCTCAGGGATAGCCAAGAGTCTCTTCTGCTAGGCAAGTGAAAGCCAGAAGGATGGACTCCGTATTAAAGGAGGAAGGAACAGCACAGAAGATGGGGGACAAAGTGGAAAGAGAGGATAATGGAGGAAAAATGCATAATTAGAAATACAAAGGTAATTCCCAAAGCACGGTTTCAGGATTTCCATTTTAGACAGGAAGGCTGCTTCTTGCCAACAGAAATAGCCTCCACCCCCATGCCAGTAATGAAAAAAGCTCTGGGATAAACTCACTATTATTTGGAGATTGTATTATTTGCAGAGAGGAATGAAATTACCTCCTCCCAATTTTCATACCTCACAAAAATTCAAGTATTTCAACATTTGTTTTCATCCTGAATTTAAATGAAAAAATGAAATACCTGAACTTTGAGGGAGTAAAATTTTCATACAGTTTGAAAATATAAAGAAGTTGCAATATTTTCAACATTCCCATTTGAAATGCTTTAAGAAGGTCAGTACAACATTTCATCTGCCTGAGCTACTGCAACATCTTGTAAGAGTTACAGTATTGTGTCTCTCATGTGCCTCTTTTCCCTTATAGCTGTGATAACGGGGTTAACCACATCTCCTCCGAGGTACTGTGGCAGGTCAGCTAGAGAACAGGCTCAGGGATAACTTGGAAAGCAATGTGGGCAGGAAACTCAGCCCTTCTTAGACGCTTGAATGGTGCATCCCTGGCAGATACAACATAATGTCAAATGGACTCCTAACTTTATTTCTTTTCAGTTCAATGGCTGAGAGGTTTTAATCCAGGCTGGGTAAAATAATGTGTTTTCGCTTGCAGTATACAGGACAGAAATTAAAAGCTTTCAGATTTTACAAAAATAATGTGGGGGTTTTTTGTAATTTTTTTTTCTACTGAAAAAAATACTTAAAAATTCTTGCTAATTCAAGTCATTATTTTTTTGTGGTCATCAAACGTTCCCGAATCTGTTCCTGAATCCCCTAAACTGTACATGTTTTTATTCATCCAGGATTAATATTGATGCTTGTTATTCATTGTTTTCCTGTGTAGTAAGTATAAAGGGTCTGATCAAGAGGAGAAATAGTAATGAGCTAAGTGGCCAATCACTGAATAAAATACGAGACAGCTAATATTAATGGTGGGTGTTTTATTTTATTGGCTGAAATTATTAAGTGAATTTGGTTATTTCCTTAAAATAATTAACCCATTTCCAGAAATCAGTACTGGTTTACATACCAAGTCATTCCCCAAATACATAATACAATCCATAGTTGTTCAGTCAGTTTCTATTATTTCTTAGTAAGGATAACTTTTTACTAGGCTTTGTTATATCATTACCTATTGGTGGAAAACGTCTATTGTTGCCCTTAATATATATGTATATAATCTAAATCAAAGGAAACATTTAAGTATATGTAATTAGATTTTGACCATTCAAACTTCAATAATAATAGATGGTTGTTACTTCTGCCAAAGAAGTCATAAGTTTCTAGTCACAGCTGACAGTGCTTCACATCTTTAAAATATGTCTGGTTTGGGATTAAACAAATATCAGTCACAACACAAAAACAGAATTTTCAATTCCAGCAATAAGCACTATCCCAAACTTTTCTATTCTGTTTCCTACCCACACCAACCTGCTTTTGCATAGGTTGCGATGAGCAGATCGTCAGGTCTGGCTTTAAACTTCCACACTTGGTCCCACATGCTGCATATTGTTTTTGTTAAGGGAATACCTTCCACTTCACCTAGCTCAGCTTGGGGCACTGTCTGTTTCAGACTCAAATCCTCCATTTTATCCAGGGCCATTGAGCACTGCGTGAAGAAAGAAAGGCTTGGAATTAACATGGTTGCTCTGAAAAAAAATCTAAATTTACTCATCCATTCTTGAGGTCTCTTTTATTGACTGAATTCCATGTCCTCTGATTTCTTTGGCTATGATTTGGCCTATCTGGATCCATATATAGGCTCCTTAAAGCTGGATCTAGTTTTCAGAAATGCTTGGTATATTGCTGTTGGTAGTTCTAGCATCTCTAAAAATCACTGTTTGCTCAGATGCAAAAAGAGAAAAACAGCCATTATTCCCATCTTTAAACATTTTACCAAGCATATTCATGTAAAATTCTGACTATGTATGTGGCCTTTGAAAGGCAAGAAAAAGTAATCAGAGGTGTGATTCAAAAGAGGGTGGAGCATAACAGCTCCAACTTGAAGTCGGCGTACGGGACCCAACCCTTCTTAAAGAAAGTAAACAGAAACACCTGCTGACAGGTGTTGGGCCTCATACTCACAACAATATTTGCAGAGCTTTTCTGTGCTTTGTTCCTGGAGCTTTTCACTCTTAGAAGTCTTTGCTGTATGTTGAAATTTGTTGCAGATAAATAACCTAAATGAGATAAATCATTAACTAAAGGTTGTTAGACTTTAATTATTTAAATCGATCTAGTTAAGTCTACTGCCTATTGTACAGTTTTACAGTAACTACTTCTCGATTTCTGGATTTCTCTCAAGGAGGTCTCTTCTTAGCCATAAGCTTCAGAGCTCCAGAAGCTGATCAGAGGAAAGTTCTGCTTAAAAGGAGGCTACAGAAATCATCTCAATTAAAAATATCAGCCAGAAAAGACAAAAGACGTTTCAATCCCAACAGCAAACATTGCCAAAATATTTCCTTTCATTTCCTTGTTGACTCACACCCAATTTCACACAGATTCAGTTGAGCATAGCAGAGGCTAGGTTGGTGGCTGGGCAGTGACCCAAGAAATAAAAAAAAAGAAGGAAAAAGAAACTTGCCAGAGAATTTTTCCTGCTTGAATGTCTTCAGTCCTTGGCTGTATTCGTCACTGTGCACCCACTTAGATCTTCAGGCAGAAGTATAATGAATGCTTGGGTGGAGTTTCTATTCCTCCTACGAGTGTGAGGAGAGCAAAGGAGGAGGTACAGCAGCAAACAGCTGAACAGTGTTTCTGGCTTGGTTTATGAACTCCTTTTTAATCCCGTGAAGGAAAAATACTTTGAATTCTCATCTAGTGGAAGGTATCCCTGCCCATGGTAGGGCGGTTGGAAATAGATGATCTTTAAGGTCCCTTCCAACCCAAACCATTCTGTGATCTATTCTATGATCTATCATCTAAGTATGATTCTTTGCTGGCAACAACATTAAATGTCGGTCAGTAGCTCCAGCAAGAGTATTTTAACTTGTCTCTGTCATCGTCAGCAGTCTTGGAATAATTAATTTTCTTACTAATATTTAATCTGAACTGCAAAATAGTTTATTATTTGTTAATACCTGAGATCAACGGGACTGAATGAATTAAAAGTAACTTGGTTCCATTTTCACCATGTACTGCACCACGCTCATTTAATAGATGTCTAAGGGTCTGTTTCATTGCTGGGGCCAGCCATTTATGTTTTATAACACTTTCTAGACAGGTTCACTTCTTAACTAGTCTGGCATTACAGGGTTAGGGATCACTGTGTGTGAGGTAATGTTTATAAGATTTAAGTCCCTATCTATCTTTAAACCTACACGAGATACTGGGAGAGATAATGACATGCCTCGGACTAGGCACAAACAGCATAGTAACATTGGCTGCTAGAAGTATGCCAATGACACTTTTATATCTGGTTCCCAGCTGTTGCAGTCATGCTGAAATGTTTGGTTGCATTAGGAAAAGCTGTTCTTGGGCAAAAGGCAGGTCACTCCAGCTGAACTCAAGCAAGTTTGAATGGATTGTGTTCATAAAGGAAAATTATTTTGAAAAGCATTGCTATCAGGCATTGCTTCTGTCTTCTGCTGAAGGCATGCAAGCACTGTGAGTACTCAAGGTCCTTTTTGGTCATTCTTTGGATGATCTGGCAACGTTTTTATCTAAAACGGCTTTCTGTTATCTCAGTTTTCTTGAAGGCATTTCATACAGACTAATCAAATGATAATGCGGCCAATCCTACCCTTGTATGGAGGGTTAGTCAGCATGGCCAAGGGAGTCTAGAGAATGATTCAGCTGGCCAAATGTAAGCTGACTTGCTCTGCAGAGTCCATGACCTGCATGGGTTAGCTCTCCATTGACTGTAGGAGGAGCGTAGATACCTAGGTTGCAAAGACTTATATTTTAAGGCACAGGTGAGAAGCGAGGATGTTCTGCCCTGGAGGTGGGGAGTGAGGTGAGAGTGAGCTGGTGCAGGGCTCTTCTGGATATCAGTAAGAAAGGCCTGACAACAAATGACTTAATAAGATAACTGCTTTAATAAGACAGAATAAGAAGAGGAATATAGATAGCGAGTAAATCTTACGTCCCTTCAGATGCCGGGAACCTTGTGTTTGTGCAGCATCAGATGGAGCCCAGGTGGATTTTTCCCAAGGCATGCTGAGCAGGTCCTGTCCATGGAGAGAAGCTCCTCCTTTTTGGTCATTCAAGCTATTATATAGTTTTCTTACAAGAAAACAACTCTGTTCATGAAGGACGTTCACAGGAGAACTTCTTGTTGCCCTTTTAGACAAAGGCATGGCCAGGCAGGAGGCACGATCGCCGGTACCAAGTGGGAGCTGCCTGCAGGCTCCTGTTGCAGGCTGAGTTTATCCTGCGGCCAAGGGATCTGTGCAGCACAGCACAGGCTGCACCTACTCAGGTAAACTGTGATGTGGATCTCTGACTCCTCGGTGTACAGTGGTCTCCGGGTCAGGATCACCACCTTCCACCCTTTGGGCCATACATGGTCCATGACTTTCCTCACACAACTCGCAGCGTAGAGGTAGCGGGTCCCCATTGAGGGGCTGGGGGAGTCAGTGAATTGGTTCAGCGTTCCCTGTGCGATTTCAGGAAAAGTTTCCAAAGAATTGGGAAACAAACCAAGAAACCAAGAGGACTGCTTGATTGGCTTTAAGCAAACCACTTGATCTTTTTCTGGCTCTGACACCAGGTTTTTCTTCTGAAGGCTGGCAACAGAACTAACAAATAACACAGAACAAGCAGAGAATATACGGTTAAGGTATAATATTTCTTCTTCTGTTTGTGTTTTTTTAATGTGACCATTACTTTCAAGTTCTGTCACGGGAGGATTTGGCATTTTCCTCTCTGTGTTAAGCCCGTGCTTATTCTGTTTGTCCTTCTCACATACCCGCACCAGTTCATTTGCTGGTTTGAAATGGTATCCACTCACCTTTCAGTTATGCAGCCATCCTGATAATGCAGTAATCCCCAAAGCACATCAGCTGGTGTGTCTCAACAAAGAAAACCCCAAGAACTGCTTATCGAGTGGCTCTCTTTTATCGCAGCTGTGAATCTGAGTAGCCTCTGAACAGTGCATTTTGCCAGATAAGCTGGGGTGAGGTCAAAGCCTGCAGCTTTAAAACTGCTTTCGAAGTAGGCAATGGGTGATGGATTTTTTCCTGTTGTGAAATAGGGAGGTAAGAGGTGAACTGGTCAGCCCAGGGACTGGGTTTCTGGGCTGCGATCGTGGTTTACTGGGCCACTCAAAAAGACCGGGCACTCTCTGCGAAGAGCTTCCTCCAGGTTTCCTTTGACCTTTTCCTGAGTGCAAACTGCTGGCAGGTGTTTCCTCATGTAAAACACACTGGGTTTATTTTGTTTTATTTTCTTATTTTATATTTTATATTCTATTTTATTTTATATTTTATTTTATATTTTATTTTGGCTTGGCTGAAAACACCTAGATCTTTATCTGGAACGGAAAGCTACAGGCCACTCAACAGAAACAATAATGGGAAGAGACTGCTGGGTGCTCACGGCATGGAGACAAGTGACTGCAAATCAGGAATATGTTTATCTGTCCTTGGAAGTATCCTTGCTGTAGAGCATTGTGAGGTGGGGTAGTTAGCGTTAGGTTTCATAGTCACTGGGCTTTGTGAAAGCTGCATCTGATCAGCAAAGGAAATACAAAGGGAGAGTGGAAGTACCTTTATCTTACTTTTGTCCTCATCTCACATCCTTAAATCTACACATGGTAAGCCAACAAGTTTTCATTTATCATGGTGTAATAATTGTCTATGAGTCTCTCATTTAGCTCCTGGTAAAATTCTCTCTTCAGCACACAGCAGTTTATAACAGCAACAGAGAGGTTCAGGAATATTATTGCACAAGGTAGCGAAGTTGCTGGGGTGGCTGCTCAGAGTGCTGGCTGCTGGCCGGGACTGGACTGCCTCCTCTTCTGGTCCACGTCAGGATACAGCTGCCCTTTGGCACAGTGTTGCCGGAGTTGTTTTGGGGATAATGGCACATTTGCACTATTTACTTATATATTTTTAGTCAGTGGCATAGATTTATTACCCTTTCTTCTAATTTTTCCTTGGTGGGAACTGAAAACAGAAGTGTACGTCCTGGGGACCCTCAGGTATTTGGTGGATTCAGGACCCCATTAATACATGCTGCTGCTATGCTTCATGGCTATCCATGCCCACACCATGCTGTTGTTGACATTAATATGACTACTTCTATGAGCAGAGATATTTAAATGTTACTGACTAGAACATCTGAAGGGAGTTAAGCAGAGATAAACAAACAGCACTACAGTGGAGTCAAAACCAGAAGAAAGCAGATGACTAAAGACATAGTTTTCTTTCGTTAGCCCTCCAGACTCTGGAATAGGGTCTATGTTGTTTTTTTGCTGTTCTTCAAGTGAGATCTCCTTTCAAATCTCTTCTTTCATGCCTATTAAATATATCAGTTTTAGGTTTTCTAGCTTGAAAAAAAAATGCAAAGGGATTATCTAAGAAATAAAGTATGTTTCCAATTACTATCTGAAGCTTTTATTTTTTTAAAAATCATTAGTAGAACATTTCTTATTGAAGATAATTCTGCGAAGAGATCTCTGGCAAAAGATTCTGTTTTATTAACTAATGGAAAGCCCTATCATTTCTATATTAGCTCTTTTTACTCTCCCTGCAATGAGTGTTTCAGGGATCATTTGTATATAGAGGAAGAACATTTGAAAGAATGTGGGTAACTCAAAAACTCACTGAATATATTACATCAGATTTGAAAAACATCTGACACAATTGTGTCTTGGACAAGAAATCTGTCTCAGGCTAGTGGACATGAATAATACTCAAACAATTTAAAGGCAGGGAAGGCTGCTTTTGTTCTAATTTTTATGTTGGATTTGACTATTTTTGCATTTAAAATTTAATCAAGAATCACAGTAGGACTTTCAAATCATGTTAGAAAAAGTGTGTTTTCTTTTGTTATTTGTACAGGATTGGACTTGAAATGGGATGAAGGCTAAAAATCCTACATCAGTATCAAGCACTATAATATGGTTTTAAGTCTGATTTTCAGCTGATTTTGCCTATATTTAGCTGTCTATATAAACTAGGGTACTATGTCTTATAAATTAAAATCTATATTAAAATCTATAGCTGATACATTTGAGTTAAAGAATTTTTTTCCTTGTTATGCTTAGTATCATAGAATCGTTTAGGTTGGAAAAGACCTTTAAGATCATCGAGTCCAACCGTAAACCTAACACTGCCAAGTCCACCACTAAACCATGTCCCTCAGCACCACATCTACACGTCTTTAAAATCCCTCCAGGGATGGGGACTCAACCACTTCCCTGGGCAGCCTGTTCCAATACCTGACAACCCTTTCGGTGAAAAAATCTTTCCTAATATCCAATCTAAACCTCCCCTGGTGCAACTTGACGCTGTTTCCTCTCGTCCTATCTCTTGTTACTTGGGAGAAGAGACCAACACCCACCTCGCTACAACCTCCTT
>NW_008825016.1:3323441-3337780 GCF_000699105.1 Pygoscelis adeliae | reverse complement strand
TCCAGGAACCTCCTAGACTGTTTCCTCTCTGCTGTATTGTATTTCCAGCAGACATCTGGTAAGTTGAAGTCCCCCACGAGAACAGCGATCGTGAGAATTCTCCCAGCTGCTTATGGAATATTTCATCTGCCTCTTCATCCTGGTTGGGTGGTCTATAGCAGACTCCCACCATGATATCTGCCTTGCTGGCCTTCCCCCTGATTCTTACCCATACACACTCAACCCTATCGTCACCATCATTAAGCTCTAGACAATCAAAACACTCCCTAACGTACAGGGCTACCCCACCACCTCTCCTTCCTTGCTTATCCCTTCTGAAGAGTTTATAGCCATCCATTGCAGCACTCCAGTTGTGCGAGTCATCCCACCATGTTTCCGTGATGGCAACTATGTCATAGTTTTCCTGCTGCACAATGGCTTCCAGCTTCTCCTGTTTGTTGCCCATGCTGCAGGCATTGGGGTAGATGCACTTCAGTTGGGCTATTGATCCCGCCACCTTTTTTGGGGGAGAAGCCCTAATTCCTACATGACCATTCTCAGGTGCTTCCGTGGTTTCTAACACATCCATAACCCTTGTGTCTTTGCTGCCGCATGGATCTCCATTTCCTAACTCCACTGAGATGGCAGACTGAAGGACCTCGCTAGCACACTGTCCCTCAAACATTGGTGTGCTGTCCGGAGGCTTATCTCTAGCAAGCCTGGTTTTATCCCTTTACCCCTTCAAATCAAACACAAACACAAGTGTTTGTATTACATTTCTCTAAAACTCTAGTCTCTCTCTGCTGGGCAAAACACAGTCTTTATTCCAAAAGATGTTAAAATCTTTTAAATTTAACATTACATTTGAAAGCTATTGGAATCCTTAGATACTAACCTTTATTCCTCATTCAGAAAAATGCATACTCTGGAGAAATGAAAGAGCACTCTGGACAGGCCAAGGTTTCACCTTCAGGCTTCTTGAATTTTAAAGCTGGTTGTCTGCATTTGTCTCTTGGTGACTGAGTTAAACTGACCTGACTAGCAGTCGGTGAGCAACCTTAGGCAATGAAAGCTTTTGGTATTGCGGTACGCATCTAGAGTTAATCACAAATATGTCCTGTCATAGGCTTCTGGCTGTCACAGCCCGTATGTTGTCAAGAACAATCCTGCAGGTATCTGTAAAACAGCAACAGTATTACCAATCTTGTGATGGTTATTTAATGAATGTCTGGGTTGAAGCCAGATACAGTTGAGATAATCATCACAGATATATTTATGAAATAATAGCAAAATAAATACTAAGGGAAATGCTAAGTGTAAACATGGAATGAAAAGTCCTGAAGCTTTAATTCAGCAACACATTTAAGCACAGTACCTAAGTGCAGTCCCTATCAGTAAAGCACTAATGTTCCATTACCATCACACTCCAGAAATTTCTTTGCTTTAAGTATCCAACTGAGTTTCCTGCTAGAGGAAGCATTGGAGCCCACAGTTTGTATAACTCTGACCAGCTCTGCATGTGTTGGGGTCACAGTCATATTAATATACAATCTTGTTATTGTGGGCATGCATAGCCAGGTGATAAAGTTTAATTGGACTCCTGCAGCTTTTTCCAAATACTTTTCCCAAGAAAATATGCATATGAAGTGCTGCAGTGTCACCCTGTCAGTGGCATTACATGCTTTTGGCATTGTTTCTGGAAATTACTTTGTAGAAATAAAAGGTCAGGTATTCACTACACAGAATAACACGTTCCCACTTGTAAATGAGATTTGATTTAGAGCCACAGGGGGAAAGCAGAAACTTGTAATAAACAGTTACAGAATTTGGTGTCATTTATATATATGAAATGATGGAATTTACTTAGCATGTTAATACATGATTCACAGTTGTCTGCAGACTCCACTTCGCTAGCGAGCTCAATGTGGACAATGTTAATGCAGGCAGCACTGCTTGATATAGACAGGATAGAAGCTGTTCACATATCTCAGGCTTAAACTTAAACATGGGTGTAGCAAAAGTCTCCATTAGAGAACTTGGGAGCACTGCTTAGTTTTAGGTGCCTGACACAGCTGCGTCCTTGTTTCTTCTCAAAGGAAGCCCCAGAATTTGTGCCAGATGCTTTGGGGGACTGGTGCACCAAGACCCCAGTTCATGCTGTGATGAGCAACCAGAGGTGAAGACAGATGCGGCCCAAGAGCAAATGTAACCAAAGAACCTATGGATCGCAGGTGAAAGGTATGTGTCCAAGATTCCAGACAGCATGCACGCATGGATTGATGAGCAAGTGCTAACTGAACACTTATGGTCCTTTTCCTCAGAGCAGTGCTAAGTGGAAAAGTAATTTATTTTCTCCATCCTTTCCTGTCAACTTGCCCTGCAACTGCCAAATTATAGTAGAAAAGAAGCGCTTCTTAAAATATGCCCTCCAAAAAATAATGCAAGTTGCCCACAGCTCTCTGTTACTTCCTTTGTGTCAAGAGAGGAATCTCATTCTTAAGGCTGGATCCAGAATTCTAGTTCTCCTAAACAGAAAAAGTTGTCATGTATTGCATTTATGGATCCAAATACAAGCTTCATGCCACAGTAATAGCGGGGGTTCTTTTAGCGACTGTCTTGATGAACTGATGTGAAAATATTTCCACTCAAGCCAAACATCTGCTTTGTAGCACAGCTTCTTCTGAACACCTCTATTTGCATTAAATGAAGTTATTCAACAGGCTATTTACATGATCACTTCATTGACCCTTCTTTATGAATGTAAGCAAACCTTCCTTGAAGGGGACTTTGTGAACTGACATCATTTCATATCTGTCCTCTTTCAACTGGTGTATCTTTCTGAGGCCTCAATTTGACCATTTATTGAGTGTTTGTACCACAGCAGCAGAACAAAACAGCCTGCAAGCCAGGGAAAATGCATTTGCTTTTAAACTCCTGTATACACCTATATATCTTCTATACCCCTTTACACAGGATGCGATTGAGACAAAATAGCTTCATTGCTTTGGATTCACTACTGTCATATGGATCCTCTGGGGCTACTGGCAACTGCAGCGTCTCCCCGAGGCTATGTGAAACTAGGAAGCTAGGTCAGAGCAAAACACAATCAATCAGGCTTGCGCAATTATATTTACAATTATTTTTACAATTATTTCCTGAGAAGAAACATGCACTTCTTCATTACAGCTGAAGACTGGAGATGATAGAAAATTTAATTCTTGGCTCTACTGCTGGTATAGCAGGATGCTCAAGTGCTACTCTGTGCTACTTTAGGCACTAAAACTTCTTGACCTTTCATCTGGAACTATTAAATGGAGTTTTGCTTAAGTGGCACATCTGCTGTTCAAGCTGGGACTTCGTTGCATGAAGACTGCCATTCCCACTTCAGAAGACATTTGCTTATCCAACCAAATTATAACTCCAGTTTCCTTTTTACAAACATCTGTTTGGAGGCAGTAAAATCTCTCTGGATGTGAAGTGTCAGAAAGCAGCTTCAGAAATTTTCATGCAGTGTTGAACTTGTGATCATTAGCCAAATTCCTCTCTGAAATTCTGCAAGACCAACAATATTACTTCTTCAGTCTAGTGCTGCTTGGTTCTGGGAAATCCTTATGTGACTATTTCGTAACTTAAAGAAAGGAATCCAGATGCTACAAACAAGCAAAATTCGAACATATATGCTATCTTCTTTTTCAGTACAATAGGTCCGTGTGTCACAATTCTTATTAGGTAGCAGAAAGAACATTATACGTGAAATACCCGAGCAATAAGAAACTCCTACTAATAAGGTGTATAAAAATTTCTCTCTTGGCAGTGCCTGTCTTTATTTGCATGTTGTGGTTTAACCCCAGCTGGCAACTAAGCACCACCCAGCCGCTCGCTCACTCCCCCACGGTGGCATGGGGGAGAGAATCGAAAGGGTAGAAGTGAAAAAACTCGTGGGTTGAGATAAAGACAGTTTAACAGGTAAAGCAAAAGCCGCACACACAAGCAAAGCAAAACCAGGAATTCGTTCACTCCTTCCCATGGGCAGGCAGGTGTTCAGCCATCCCCAGGACAGCAGGGCTCCATCACACGCAACGGTTACTTGGGAAGACAAACGCCATCACTCTGAACGTCCCCCCTTCCTTCTTCTTCCCCCAGCTTTATATACTGAGCATGATGTCACATGGTATGGAGTATCCCTTTGGTCAGCTGGGGTCAGCTGTCCCGGCTGTGTCCCCTCCCAACTTCTTGTGCACCTCCAGCCCACTCGCTGGCGGGGTGGGGTGAGGAGCAGAACAGGCCTTGACTCTGTGTAAGCCCTGCTCAGCAGTAATGAAAACATCCCTGTGTTATCAACACTGTTTCCAGCACAAATCCAAAACATAGCTCCATACTAGTTACTGTGAAGAAAATTAACTCTATCCCAGCCAAAACCAGCACAGCATGGTTGTAAAAAGACCTTACTCTGTTAAACACAGTGCAGTGAGGGAAAGCAAAGCTGTAAAAATTTTTAGCAGGTTTTCTTGTGAGTGTAAAAATTAAATTATTACCACCAACATTTTATCAGGAACATTCATTAACAGCATAAAATGTGGTACTCTTCAGAAGTAAAGAAGTCTATGTGTTTCACTTGCCTGTGTGTTCTAATACAGGAAGCCATCTTTAATTTACAATGGTGGATCCTTAACGGTAGACATTTTTAAGGTATTTTATGTATTTATTTTGAAAAGTGTGTTCACATTTTCAATATCACAAAGACATTTTGAGTGGTTGAAAATTCCTGGAGCTTCAGTTGAAACAGATTGAAATCTGCACCCCTTCCCAGCCCTGTAACAAAAGGGCACTTTAACAGCTGGACAAGTACCAGGATGAGGTTACCTGGTGTTAGCAACAGCTGGCGTCCAGATGCCTCACTGTCCTACCCAGCTTGTCTGTTGTGATGTTAGTGGAACTGATGAGGTGGGAATATTTAAGTGGGAAATTTGTCCTCTCCCTTTTTAAATATTCTTTTAGATTTGTTCATCTTACTGATAAAAATCTACTCAGAGTTTAGCGGATGTGTTTCTCCTCTCATTTGGGCACTCTTTTGGGGACTACGCCATTCACATCAACAGAATTGCACCGGTATATAACTAGGAGGAGAGGAGTTGATCTAGGATTCATAAAGTCTGTTGATGTTGTCATGTATTTTTCTTCCCATAGGCCAATGAATCAGTCAACCTGTTTCCTTCAGGCTGCTGGCATAAAAACAAATAGCAGTGTTCACATTTTCTAAAGAATTAACACCGTTCTGAAATGAATGACCCATGTTCAGTATCAGATGGCAGGCTGGGGACCATGCTATTCCTTGTGGCAGCTTTAAAGGGGAAGAAACTCTCATGCTTTAAGACATAACTTTTGGGTTTAAAATGTCCCCTCAAGATACAACAGCAACAAAACCAAATCCTGAGGTGTATTTATCTGGTGGCAGCCAGAAAGGCCTCCATAGTACACACATCACCAGCCTGTGGGTGCATTTCTTCTATTCTTGTGTAACCCTTGTATAGTGGAAAGGTTATTAGAAAAACCTTTTCTGAACAGCCAATTTGTATTGGTCAAGTCTGACAAGTTGTCTTCTCACATCAGGGTACTACAGATGTGAGACACCTATCAGGGACTAGTATGATTGAGTATCACACAGTTAAAGTTTGTATTAAATGATCGAGACATGTCGGGCAGGACCTTCTCCATATTTTAGTAGCAACTGGTTGCTTTGCCAGATGTCAGGTCTCCCTCTGTGTGTGTAAAACTGCAGATGCATGGTATCAGCAGTCTTAGATGCAGCTGAATTGCCTTGGTGGACGTCTACATCTCTTCATGGACAACTGGGGCAGCTAAAGCAACTAGACTCCTAATGTAGGCACCTTTTCAAGTTCCTGAAGTTAGGTAAGCTAGATCCAGACTCTACTATGCCTACCAATAAAGTGGGTTCAGAACTTTACATTTTAAGTAATCTCACCCACAAGTCCATATATGAGGAATAGTGACCTATATATGAAGAAACATATGTCTATGTAGAAACAAAGAAAATTCCTTAGTCTAAATCTTTGTTTCCAACCAAATGTTGAATAGAAGGTTTGAAAAAACACCTGCATAAATAGCCTTATTTCTAAAGTGCATGGCTAATCCTGCTTCCATAAAAATGCAGGGTAATATATCAATTAATTTAATGGGAGAAGAGCTAGGTTGTGAAGGCGGAGTATTCAAAACTATAGTAATGTGTAAGGCTATAAAAAGTCTCACAAGCATCTGAAAATTCTGCACTAAACAGATACTTTTCCCTCTCTACTTAACAGCATATCTCATAGAGGACAATCCTCTTGTCCAGAGATTGTAAAGGAGGCACATGCGGTTCTGGTTCTCTGTGTACTTTGTCATACTTTCTGTTCCTGTAGCTCCAGCCTTGTTCCTTGGGATGCTGAGGTACACGATTGTACATGTCACCTGCAAGACAGAAGGACAGGGTCTTGCTGTCAGTTTTTCCCAACAGGAAAAGTAGAGTTTAAAGTCAAACCAGATATGAAGCAAGAACGCTATAGGAATTAAAAAATGATGAGTCAGGTGTTTGTGCTTTGACCTAAACTGTATGAATGACAAAAGTATGACGGCATGGTTTCTGAGGTATTAGAAATTTCTTACCTTTTAAGAAAGTTCATCTTTTACTCTTATAATTGTCTTGAAAAAAGTCTCTTAGAAAGTCACTACTGACCATTAAAGCTCAGTTAAAATCTTTTTTTTGTGTACCTTCAGCACAAAATTAAGAAAATTATGGTCACTTATTCTTTTATCATTTCAGATAGGTGTCTTTCCTTACGTTGCTTACGTCTGATCTAAAACTCTTCTGTTGAATTTGGTGGGAGTTCATAAACTCTACACTGTTTGCACCTTTCCCAATGGCGAAAAGTTCAGCAAAATATTAATAATCCAAATTTTTGTGATTTTTCTTTTTTAACAAGAATGATGTGATACATAAGGATTCCTAATGAAATTAAAGAACAGAAGATTGCAAATTAAAAGCAAATCTCTTACAAAGCAATGTCCTTATAACAACTATGGTTGAATTTGAAGGATTGGGTAATTATGATTATTAATAGAATATGTTTCATTTTACGTGTTGTGAAAAATTCCTCCTGTCACAATAAAAGACAGTCCTAATACAGGATGAACACACTTGATATTCATATAATTAAAAGACAGCTATTTCTCAGTTAATACATGCTGTTCATCAGTGTCATTAAAGTATTAGCATACTTTTGTACCGTATATAAGGACAGCTTCTAATGCTACCCAATATGAGATGAGTAGTTTATTTTTGTTTGCTTTAATGAGGATGTTTCTTCTATAGAACATCTGAGACAGAGACCTACATAAAAGAGTTGTGTGAATTATTTAAGGATACTATGCCAGATTAGGGATTTTTAATGTCAAAGAAACATTCTGGATGCTTTGTCTGCATTCATCAGACTCACTTTTGCATGCATTGAATATGGAAGCTGTCAAAAGTGTTGAAAGTCTGACAGATTTTTTTGAGCTAAGTATTTTATTTTCTGACAGAACAGTTTGGTTTCTGAGTCCTGCATCCTTGCTTCACTGAGCAAAGGATGCTGTTATGTTTGGCTTAGTTCATTTTGAAGTCTCCAGTGGTCGTAACCCATAAACCAGAGTGACACAGGGCCATCAATCAACATGCGATGACTCTTGTCTAAAGCTTTGAATTCTTGAGGCTATCTTTGCACATGATGTTCAGAGTGCAACTTGTAGAATATATATAATTTTTATAATGTGATAGCGGAGCTCTGAGATTGGAGTTCCTGCCCATATCTCCAGGTTCTGAACATTTAACTGCTGGGTGACCTACCTGACAGCACTGTTTCTTCAGGCATGGTATTTCCACATGTAAGAATGCCTCTATACATTTTTGAGTTGTACTTTAATGACATGGCATTCCAGCAATAAGCCATGACCATTCTTGGGTTTTGGTGGCTAAATGGCCACACTCTGAACGTGATTTACTTAAGGCCCAAAATTAATTTTATTCTTTCTACTGTAAGACTAACTAGAAGTTACAAGGTGAGTACTGGCATATATGCTGAACTTAAAACTTGGCAAATTAAAATAATGATGTAATCTGCTTGCTATTTACATGTATCTATGCTCATTTCCAGGTTTTACATAAGACTGACTACGTCTTTTGCACCCTTCCCATACAGTTAGCTACACAGATTTTCTAAGTTAATTGAAGAAAAATGGAATCCCTTAGCTCAAATAGGCCATTAAAAACCCCTAACCTAAACAATACAGGTAATACTGTTCTACTCCAAAAATTGGACCTGGAGTTTGCCAACATGCTGAATTGTGATTTTATCATATCGGGAGGTTTGTGACTTTTACTGACCACTCAGTTTAGGGAATTCTGCAAATCCATATTTTACAAGATGGCTGTTTCCAGAAATTTGTTCAGAAATACCAAAAACAGTTACAAACTCTCCCCCCAGGACCTTCATATTTTATGATGAAATATAATTGAAATAGGATTCAGCAGGGAAATTAAGTATGTGGCTGATTCAAAACACTCTGAAATCCCATTATTTTTTATTTCACTGATTCTGGAAACTTCAGCATATGGTTGAAGTCAAGCATCTGCGTAAGTGCTTTGTTGTTTTGGGGCCAAAAGTTTGAGGATAAATCTTTTTTTTTTTCTCTAAAGAAGCTATTAATTTTTTTCCTTTCATGCATAGCCTAACTGTGAGTTTTAATGAATCTTTCATTGCAAGTAGCGTGCTGGACATGACCAATAAGCACACCTTTCTATTAAAAAGTATTCATATTGTTAAACCACAAAGACATGCCTCTACAGAACCGCAGCTACTCCTTTAGCTTGTCTGTCATCACTTGAATGATTTTTTAGCTGTGCTTATTGTGCTTTCCTAGTCCTGGCTCTGCTGTAAACCTTGTAACAAACTGGACTGTAACAAATTCTGGGACTAGTTTATACAGATTTCCAGTGACTTGCTAAGGCTGGCATGGCCATTCGAAGGTGGCAGCTTCTGCTGGCTCCTTGGAGTTTTGTGGTTGGTGGTGAAGCTGTGGAGGGGCTGTAGTATTCCTGGGGTGTAAGGATGGGCTATCTGGGGCTAGCATAGCATAAAGGTTATGTGGATTTAGTTGCCTAAGCATAGGAGTCTAATCACCTTGGACACCGCAATCTGGCCTCCATCTGCCTCTCCAGAAGGGCAGCAATCTCCTGTGGGTCATATCTGTCAGCCACGGGCAAACATCTTAGAAATATGCTAAATTAGCATTTGACTCCTTTGAAGGACTCTGTGTATGTAACTCAGCCATCCCCTTAGTGTGCAAAGACAGTGGATACTTCCCAACACATGTAGGAAATAGCTCTGACAACTTAATGCAATTACGTGTGATAGTTATAGATATAAAATGTATTAAAAACCCTCCATTGTCTTCAAGAGTTGCAGGGAACCAATCTCAAGACTTAGCACCCAAAGCTGCTGTCCCAGAACAGCGTAGGCAGGAACTGGTGACTGGTTCTTCTGACTCACTTCTCATTTACCAGCTGGCAGCCAACACTTAGCAAATCTAATTCAGAAAGTAAGGTCAGGAAACACTCATATAAGGAGCCTTCTCACACTTGTCAGAAATGTGAGCACTTTGTGATACAACGAGTGCAGAAGTGGGTCAGAAATGAAGATTTTTCTATGTTAACGCCCCCTCAAAATTTGAAGCAAATGATCTCTATTTAAGTGACTGGTGTTGGCAGGGCTTCCACCAGCAGTTTTATAGGGACGAATACTTGGAATTAGTTGCTGTACAGAATGGTTGTGTACTATATACTATTTGTTCCCTTTTTCAGCATGTAAAGGCAGCCAGCGCTGCCTTATGAAGATTGCCAGTGTGTCTGTAGCATCTACCATACGTCAGCAAGCAGGTAGCAGTGGGTTGGAGCACTCTCAGGAGGGCTGACCCAAGAGGAAGCATTCTGGCTACGTCAAATCGAAGGGCTCCAGCTCTCTCTTGACACTGTCTCGGTGACCTGGGCATCCACCAGATCCCTTCTCCTATCCCTGGTGTCTGCAAGAAGCAAACCCAGCTGTGGGCTGCTGAAAGGACCAGGACTCTGCAATATATCACAGTGGATATGTGATGCTAAATCCGTAAGCAGTTTTTGTTGCTACGTTTATGTTGTGTTTTGATTGTAGGCCCACTCAAAATCCAGTGCAGAGGGAGTACAGGAGCGATATATCTATAAGTAAAAGAGAACCAGAGAGTGATTCCTGGTCTAGTAAATACCGGCTGTTGTGGTTTAACCTTAGTCGGCAACTGAGCACCACGCAGCCGCTCGCTCACTCCCCCCCTGCCCCGGTGGGATGGGGGAGAGAATTGGAAGAGCACAAGTGAGAAAAATTCGTGGGTTGAGATAAAAACAGTTTAATAATTGAAATAAAATGATAATAATAATGTAATAATAATAATACTAATAGTACACAAAGCAAGTGATGCACAATACAATTGCTCACCACCCGCTGACCGATGCCCATCCAGCCCCCGAGCAGTGGCCCCCCCGGCCAGCTTCCCCCAGTTTATGTACTGAGCATGACATCACATGGTATGGAATGTCTCTTTGGCCAGTTTGGCTGTGCCCCCTCCCAGCTTCTTGTGCACCTGCAGCCTTCTCAGTCGGTAGAGCATGGGAAACTAAGAAGTCCTTGGCTAGTGTAAGCACTACTTAGCAACAACTAAAACATCGGTGTGTTATCAACTTTGTTCTCCTCCTAAATCCAAAACACAGCACTGTACCTGCTACTAGGAAGGAAATTAACTCTATCCCTGCCGAAGCCAGGACACAGGCCTGCACTCAGGGTGTGGGTTATACTCAGGGGCTACCGTGGGAGGAAGCCGGGTCTGCGGTACCCCAGCAACTTCCACGTGCCCTGGCTGCCATCCTGCATCCTGCCTCCATGCCAGATGTGGACCTGCAAGACTGGGCCAGGGAGTCCATCAGGCTTGTGCTTGCTCCTTGGCTGGGGTCCCTAAGATCCATTCAGCCTGACTGTCCCGCAGCATTGGACTGGAGATTGTTACTGAACAACCTAATTGCTTGTTCTCTTGAGCTCAGGGATCTAAAAATGATCATTAGCATCACAGTCCTCTGCCTTGGGAGTGGAGCGGCTGAGAGCTGGCAGGGAGCTAACCAGGCATTGTGTTCTGCAAAAAGCTTTAGGACATCAGTGACAGACCCATTTGTCTTCAAAGACATAATAACACATTTGATTCCCACTTGTGGGAGACTCCCAGTAATAATCCTACCTATTCGTGACAGGCGTAAAAATACATGGGATTAAATTTAGCAGGGAGAGTGTAACTGTACAGTGGTGTGATTTTCCTCAGGTTGAAAAGTTACTTGCAGCTGTGTTGCACGTTGCAAGACCTAATCCACAAACAAATTAAAATCTTGTCCCTTTGCTCCAGAGACAACCCATTAATGCTAAGAGGTACTGTCAGATATACTTATTGGCCTCAAAATATAGGCATATACATGTATGTGTATAGGCATATACACGAATGTGTACATCTATACGTGTATGTTGTGTAAGACCGAAGCATGCCTCAGGACTCCCCATCATGCTTACTTTCCAGAAAACGGTATTCCTGTCAGTTCCGTGGTTTAGTTCAGAATGAGATAAAGTACGATATCATGCACTGTACATGTAAAATACAAAATAAAATGGAGTTAATCATAATCCCATTTTTCCCTCTAAATTCAACTTATTTCTTGCTACTTTCTCAGCTGGACTTGGTTTTCCCTTCCTAGGGAAAAAGACACCACGCTTCAGCAAGTAAAGCATTCAAACCTGTGCACTTTGCTTGGGGAACAAGCAGCCGAAAGGTCCTTTTGAGTAGCGTCCTGTGAGCACTCGGAGATATTCCACTTAGTGGGCCACTATTCTCACTGCACGTTCACTTATTCTCACGGTAAAACCTAATTTTATATTACCTCCCACGTCAGCCGGTTATTCATCCAGCTCTGTTAATGTCACACAACAGTGGTCGCAAACCACAGGAACAATCACGTTCTCCAAGGCTGAAATGAGATTTTTTTTCCAATAAGGAAGACTGGCTAGTCTCCAAACCTTGTCTGTCTCTATCTGATTTCCTGCCAGAGTCGTCTCGTGCTTGCACTCCTGCTCCGCTTTTAGAAGATCAGTACAGATACCTTCATAACCATGGAGCTGCTTTTCATGCCCTATTATTTCTTCATTAAATTCAGCCTTTTGTGTTTACGTCCCCACTGCTTTCCTCCTCAACAAGCTCTTAAATCACTGACATAGGATGCTGGGAGAATTGATGTAGGAACTTGATTATGAAATGAAAGCTTCTGATCCTAGAAACAGCAATGCTGCACCAGGACCCGCTGGATCTGGTACAGATAGCAAGTGCTGTCGGGGGGCTCTGGTTGTGTGGCTGGAAATAGGTGTTTGTGGGCCTGCTCGCAGCCAGGGTGGATATTAGATGCTCCTTATCTCCCTCACTTTGTACCGCTTCCCATGACAGCTGTAGCCACTCATCAGGTCCTGAATCAACCAACCTAAGGCTGTTTAGTTTTAGAAGGGTTTTTTTTTTTCTTCCGAAGCAATAGGTTCCCTTTGAAGCACGAAGCTTCTCCGAGAAGCGTGCTCCGATACTCACTGTCAGACTAGATGTTTGAGGGATCACCAGCATTCAAGGAAATCCCATCCTAGTGGGGTTTAGGCAAATGTGCTGGCAAAAACGGGATGCCAGGGATTTAAGCAACTTCCACTGCTCTGAAGGAGCTGACTGGCTCTTCTGAGACTCCCCGGCTGCCTACAGAGGCGATCACACTGCACACGGGTGCTCAAAACCTTTCTGTAGATGTGGCAGTGAACTGCAAGACAAAATGATCACAGTTGGCCACTAATGATGTGTATCGCATTGCCTGGAGAACAGTATGAAAGACCTAGGGATAGATCTGTGGTGGTGCTGAGCACTCACAACTGACGCAGGAGCTGATTGAAAATGTGCTTTGAATATACGTAAGACTGTAGAAAGGCAGTTCTGAAAAACAAGATAGCACTATAGCTCTTTGATAGAGTTTATCATCCATGAATTTAGAAAATCCTTTTGGAACATATTTTTATACTTTTGAAATCCCTAAAAAAATGTAGCACTGAAGTCCACAATTTAATTACAAGTTGTTCTAAAACTATATTTCTTTAAAAAAAACTCAGCATGATAATTTCACAAGAGGTCCTTTATTTTTCTTCTGAAAATTATTCCCTCTTCAGCTTCTTTGTACAGTCCATAAAGTGATAAGGCAAACATCTTTTATATCTGAGACAGGCTCCATAGGTAGCTCTGGTTGGTCACCCAAGATTGATAAGCACAGCTTAAATTCTAGCTTTAGACACTCACCGTGTCCGAGTTTCTCAAGTGTAAAACTAGAGCTGGTATAAAGGTTGTAAAACTAGCATTATTATTGCTCTTGATGCTCTTAGACACACAAGTAGAGAAAGATTTTTAGTATATTAAAAAGTCTGGGAAGGGTTCGAGGTTATAAGCATCAGTTCTCTAAAGTCTATAAAGAATTTAAAAAGATAATATAAGAATTTTTGAACTGAAGAATATTAACTTGCTAATGACTTTAAATGATCCATTTTCTATTAAGTTCTAATTCAAGAAGTGGAGTGATTTTACAATATATACTTTCTTCACATAAAAACTAAATTTTTGCTTCATATACTCTTCTCGTTGCCTTTTTTCCATGCACAATTCTGAATCTAGAATACATCTGAGTGATTCCTTGGTAAATAAGAGACAGATACTTTTATAAGCATGTTCTTTTTCTTTTTTACCCTGATCTCACGTCTTGCTCTACAGGACTTTGAGGAAATGCAATTATTTCCGCCACCATCAGAGAAGCCACTTAGATGCTTCAAGGTGAGCGTTTGCTTAAGTGCTTTACTGATTGAGCTTTTATGGCACTGGAGAGTATCAATTAAAAAAAAAATAAAATCCCTTGCCTCCCTCGGGATTCAAAAAATCTAAAGAAACTGAGCACCGTACGGAGCAGCTTGACCTTTAGAAAACATTTGGTAAGGCACTCTAATGAAATCCGGAGGGTGCTTCTAAAGCCTTCAGCCCCCCGTCAGCCGCCGCCTCGTCTATCAAAACACCGGGGCTAATTACGAACGGGAACAAAAAACAACCGACAGACCTCGGGGAGAGGTTCTTTGTACGCATCCCGCAGCTGATCCCAGCAGATGGCACTGTTTTGAATAATTTCAGCCGGGGCCCGCCAT
>NW_008825016.1:3307318-3323311 GCF_000699105.1 Pygoscelis adeliae | reverse complement strand
GCCTTCTCCCAGGTTAGCACTGGGTTCGTCTCGAGGCTTTCGCTCTATTTTGTTAATCGAGAGTTTGCTGCTAGGGAGGAAAAATAACCGGCGCCCCACTGCTGTAATGGTGATTTTCTGTCTGCCGCTTGTACCTGTTGCTGCACGTCATAATAACTCTCCCTCCCCCTTCACTTCATAATAGATCTCCCCCCCCCTTATGGTTTTCAGCAAATTCAGTGTTCATTTACAAAGTCACAGAAAAATCTGCTGCTGGTGTCGGCGGTAGGAAATACCCCTTCCTGATACCCCGTGAGGTGCTTTGGAGAGACCGTCTCTCTGCTGCGGGGTGAATTCACCCCGTACGTGTATGCATCTGCTGGCTTGCTTCCACAGAGTGCCACAGGGACCTAAATACTCAATCTACAAAGGAACTCAGGGGCTGGAAAACTTAACTTTCAGGTGCCCTATTGCCTAGTAAAATTCTCTGTCCTGATTTAGAAGCTCAGGCTTCCTTGAATGGGAGGAGTTTGGTGTCAGGCTGGACTTGGTGTTCACATTTGGGGTAGACAAGCTCCTTTTCAGTTTTCATTTGCTATTTGTATTTGTGAATTCTCTTCTGAAGTTTGGTGCTTAAGTTACACCTCTCTTTTCCGGTGAAAAACCAGGGATAGTTTTTGGATCTGGGAGCACTTTTTGGCTGCTGGCTTTGGGTTTTGACATGACCTTACTCGGATTCCTGGGAGGGGAAATGTGGGTGCCTTCCCTACCTCTGAGCTGTAGGGCAAGTAGACATGAGCATGGGGAACAGCTTTGATATGAAGTACTGAAGGCTGTACACAGCTTCCTTCCTAGGATTCTGGGATTTGGGGGACCTGTCTTTTAGTCCATCAAGCAGATGGGAACTCTGAAAATAGATCCTTTCCCCTCTTGTGCACTGGGTATAGCAAACCACAAAGTTTCTGGATCCTTGAGCTGGAAGAACCTGCAACTTTTCTGCAGGTTGCCACAACCACCTGGGATGAGCCCTCTCTGTAAGGTAGATCCTTCTCTGTAGTCTGAGAACAGCATGAGGAATTCTTGTTTTCGGTTCTTTCTTTTGGACCCAGTCCTCTTCAGCTGAGAAACAAGTGCTGTTTTTAAGTGGCTTTTTTCTGAAGTATTCATTGGCCTGTGGACTAGAAACTGGAGCTGGGTGACTGGTGTAATCACTGGCCTATTGCCCAGATTACTGTCTCCAACACTTGGGCCAACACTATTAAGATAAATTATATAAAGTGGAACAAGTAGGCTGGGAGGATCACCACCATACAGCCTTGTTGACATTTCCATTGCATGGTTGGAGAGGCAGGAAGAAATCTCCCCAGACAGCTGTGGAACTGGATTTGGTGCTCTTAGCAAGTGGAAAGAGCATTTGTTTGGAGGTGGGGGCAGCCCCCTCCCTCGCAGGCTAGGCTGATGCCTCCTTCCAGGAGAGAGCAAGGCTGCTGGCAGCAGAGTAGACTTCGGCCCTACCTTTCTCCTTTGGGCCCCTGTTGTTCCGTTCAGGGAGCTCCCTGCTCAGCATGCAGGTTTTCATAGCTCCTACTTTTAGCCCTGTGCAAGATCCAGCTCTCTTTCCTTCTGCTGGTCGCAGCCTTCATCGTATCCTTTTCCCTCCAAGCACTGGTTTTGCCTTTTCTGTTTTTCTTCTCACCACTCTCCAGTTTTGTTTCTCTTCTTGGGTGGAAGACACAGAGAGATCTGTCTTCAGAAATCCCGGTTTCCCCATTTTTGCCCTTTTTGTCCTCTTCTGTCAGCAAACCCCAGTGGCAACTTGCCAGCAATGCGCTGTGCAAGTGGGCAGGCTCTGGAAGGAAACAGCATTTCTTCTCCTGATCAGTTCGGGTGCTAAAGAAACCAAAACGGAGTGAAATAATTCCTCTCTTACAGAAACCCAAAGGAATAATACTCTTTGAAGGACTCATCCTATGACTGTGAGGTCCTGGGGGTTATATCCATAACCGGAGAAACCTGGTAACCATGTCTGTTATTTCTTTGATACAACCTTACTTAGTTATTTGTGAATTATGCTCCATCTTGATGGTGCTGGCCAGACATAGAGGGGGGGAGGGTTGCCTTCACCAACTGCTCAGGGCAACTGCATGGCCTAAATTGGGTAAAGCATGGACTTTAGCAGAGGAAAAGGATAACTTAGGCACTTTTTTCTTAGAGCTTTCTAAAGGCTCAAGAAAAATAGCCTTCACTGAGCAGTCTTAGCTCCTGCAACATTTCTATTTTTAAAACTTTCAGTGGGAATTTGAGTTGGTGTTTTCCGAATGCATACAACGGCTGGCTCGCTGTGCTGCGTGTCACCCTTCTTCAAATATCCCAAACTGAGGCCAGCCAGTGACCAGGGAACGCTGGATTCTCCCCCACCTCTTTCCGCAGGCAAACAATTCCCTAAACACAAAATTTCAAACAAGTAAACCTGAATATTGTTCATTGCCATTTCCTACTGTGATAAGTAGTTTAAGGTCATCTTTTCTGTATTTACAATGTATGGCTTAAAATACAAACACCCTTTGTTTGTGCTTTGTTGTTGTCTGCACCACTGAATGCTTTCACGGATATACGCTGTGATAAAGGATGGCTTAGAAATTCAATGTAAAAAGGCAGCCAGTGCCACTGGGGAATAGAGTACTCTACCAATCAAGACATAGCCTCCATTGACCAGGTTCACAATGTAATGCTTTTTCTAAAATGTATTTAATGCGGGGCTGAAATTTATGCATCATAAAGGGCCAAGACAAAAAACACCTTCCAGTCCTTTTCAGCCTTCGGTAGAAACTTTGATCAGCAATTTAATTAAATATTTAGTTGTCTAAATTTGTAAGGTCTGCTGCAATTTTGCCTGAAAGTGAAAACGGAGACCTTTCTGGACATCCTGTTCTTACTTTTCTTTCTGTACAAGAATGTCATGACATTTTAAAACCTATGGACACTTTCTTTTCTTCCACTCCTTAATTGCACAGCGTGATACATTTTGAACTGCTCCTTCACTGTGGTTCCCGAGTCTGAAACATGCCCAATGCAGATGTCTCGCTTTTGTCATTCCTCTTCCTTCCCCTTTAAAAATTTGATCTCCAAGACAAGCAGGTGAAGATGGAAAGGGTTTTTTTTCAAAGCAGATTTTAATTCTTGTGTCTGTGATTGCCAATTGCAAAACATAATAAATGTGATTGCCTCTGGGCTTGAGAATAAGCCTCAGATATCCATTCTGGAACAAGCACTTTCAGGGCTACTGCGTTGCAATTATAGTTGTGTTAGCAGGTGCGAATTATTTAGTTAAGGTCAAGAACCAGTCTCCTTTAGAATAAGCAGGTTTCAGATGCAGTTTGACCATTTAAAATGTGTTAATTGCTTGACAGAGTAGGTTATCTCATTATGGGTTGGATTAAATTTTGTTGAAATTAGTAGATCCTTCATTTGAGATAGTTTTATGAAGTACTGGGGCATTTATTTCTGCCCCAAGCAGAGGCAGCACAAGGCAGCTTGGAAGTGTAAGTGATGTGTGTGGATGAGCTGGGTCTATGTATTATTTTGGCAGGACAGGGTAGGTGGATGAGAGAATAACACTAAATGATAAAGGAAAAAATCACAATGCATATTGTATAGCATCTGTGTGTGGTCAAGAGAAAAGGGTACAGTGTTGAGGTACCGGATTGAAAGGGTGGGAAAACCCCCTTCAGTGTTCAGCCCACCTGACTTTTAGGAAAGTAGGATGTTGTACATCACTGTGAACATACAAAATTACCCCAAAGTTCCCTGATTCAGTCACTGAGTTTTGCATGAAGTAGAACATCACATCTGTTCAACAGGATCCTGGTGGCCTTGGGCCTTTTTGTCTAGGGCTCAAGTGTCTTTTTATAGCCTGTATACTTCTTGTAGTGCAGTTTTTTGTGCACGAAATGCCTGTGCTTGTGTTAATATCCAGTATGTGTCCAAACTGTCCCGGTGCCACAAAGAGCACGAAATAACCCAGTGTGGTTGGGACCAGCTGTAAGGGTGGGAGTGATGGAGTTCGAGGGCACTGAGCACGAGACATGAGATGAATAGGCTGAAGCTTTGTGGATGACTGAACTTATTTTCTACGGCTCTCCACCACTTTAGAAAAACGGTCTCCTCACTCATCGTCATGTCCCTTTCACCTTGATGTTTGGTAAGTATCTACCAGATGGGTTTGCTGAGAGAAGCCTACTGAAGGGAGAGTGAAGGGAGGGAAAGTAACAAGGAGTTATGAACACTAAACAGGTAAATGTTGGAACTGGAACCTAAAACCTCAGTAGAAGTTGCCCTGGCAACAGCATCCTGAAGTGCAGGGGTGGAGAGGGAGAGAGAGAGACCCCATCCTGGGGCTGAAGCGGTGAGCTGCTAAAGCTAAACCTCAGTCCTAATCAGGGCTAATCACTGATGTGATTAGCTGTTGGGAAGCTGTTTGGTGGTGGACTGCTCCTCTGAAGCTGCGATGAGCAGCATGACTGTCACACATTATTCACTGCTAAACTGTTTGGTGAATAATTTTCAGTAGCCCAAGAGGGGCTCTAATCAGGTACGATGGAAGTCTTTCCCCTGACTTTGCCTCTCTGCAAGGATAAGGCTCTTGAGTCATGCACTGCTGGCAGGCAGTTCTCAGATGAAGGAAGAAGCTGAATGAGTTACTATTTTCCTGGTTCTTGCAGCCAGCAGAGCAGAGAGATTGTGGATCATCTGCTTTGGACCTGGAAGTGGGAAAGTTAAAATAAGTGTGCTTGGACAGGATGCAAGTAGCAGTATTATTTATAAGGGAAGAGTATTTAGAGTGTAGTATAGTCAGCTCCATGTTACTTATGTGAGGGAGGAAAGATGAAAGCAGAAACCTAGAAAAATTTTCTTTCTGTTTGAGCATTCTTGTAAATAAAAATTTATACTGATGATGACTAACTACTTCACTGACTTCTCCTCCTTGCTGTAATCACTTACAAAACCCCAGCTCTTGGTTTGTCACTAAAAAGCCAGAAGATGTAACAGCATAAAGGGAAAGAAAAAAAGGTCAAATGCAAGAGCTGGAACATGAATGAACTGTTGCTGCAGTGGAGCTAACTTGGCATCTCTATTCTGTCCTCTCTAACATATCCAGACCCATGTCAACTTTGTTCAGTGCTACAGCATGGTGCCTGCCTGACTATATTGCTCCAAAACCAAGTTCACCAGGCTTGTAGGGTCTCCATGAATGCCACCATGACCAACACTGTGTATCCCCATGCCGCCAACAGCTGGTGGCTATATGACTGTTGTTTCTTTCAGCAATTTACCAGGTACTTGGCTGAGATATTCTAAAAAGTGCTGGTAAGGGAGTTAGGTTTTCCTCAGTAGACCAAAGCACTTCACAACTTTGTCTGTTAGCAGAGCCTGCTGAGGCAGACTATTCATGGTGCCAACAGAGGAGCATCTCCAGAAAATAAACAAAATCCCTAAGCATTAAACCCAAGAGAGCTACATGCTCTCAGCTTCTTGGATACGATGCAGGGATTGTTGCAAAATTATGTTGGAACTGAAAAAGCCAAGGAAATTCCTGGTTTAAAATTCAGCCCTAGTCAGCACTGATGACCAGAAATATGTTACCAGCTGGTGGCTGTTCCAGTTTATTCCTTATGAAAGGCACATTCATGAGTGTGAGATGAAAGAGGGGAAACACTTTCCTATTGCCATTTCTAATAAAGCAGTAAACATCGTTGAATGCCAGAATAAAGAGTATGAATTTGATTTTTCTTGCTGGAGCTTTCTGATGCAGAATCGAATCTGCCCGGTGGCTAAATTATTGATGAAGGTTGCTGTTTTTAACCCCACTGTATTGCCTGTGATGTGGTAAACATAACTTCTGCACAGGTTCTCGTCCTGACTGCTGGCTAAATTTTATTCTTGATTTTCCATCTGTGGCTGCTATTAACTTAGGTAAGATGCACAGACATGGCTCTGCAGGTCATAATTAGGCACAATTTGTTTTTGTCCTAGATACATCCTCAGTGGTGAATATGAAAATTTGCATAGAATAATTTTTTGTCCTTAAATGTCAATTCTTCTCATAGTTTCTAATCAACAGATTGTGACTTGCACACAATACATGCACACAGAAACAACAAAGGATCAAAGTAAGTCTTCCCCACTTCCCGCCTTCCCTGTCTTCCTACCCTTTCATGCAGTTATTTGTTGTACTGATGCATCAAAAGCACATCTTGTGTCTGTCTTCCTTAGTCTTTGCTTATATAATTGAATAGGCATGGCAGGGATGATTGCAAAGGTATGGATTTATTGCACACACAGGACAGCAGTAATCTAAATACAAGTATGCTATTAGCAAGTCTTGAGACACAAGCTGGATGGAGCTGTGGCTGCTTAAGACACATTTCTTAGGTGCTTAGCGGCATCCTCAGATCAGAGATCCATCCTCGGCCATTCAGCCTGGTAGAGATGAGCTGTTTTCTCTCGCTGTTGCATTTCTTGGTGCTTTATCGCAAAATTGTACGAAGTCCATATTCGTTGTTTGACCTACCACAGTACATTTAACAAAATAACTTGTACTGATGATGACAAAAGGGCGTTTTTTGCAACAAAGCCTTTGCCACAGTAGCCTTTGGACACATTCATAAGAAGAGAGAACCCAAGTCTATGCAGCCATATGAGAGTGTAGGGTGCAAGATGAAATGAATGTGGGTGTAGAGATCACCAACCATAAAAATCACATCATGTTTTCCAGAAAAGATTTCTATTCTGGTAAGAAAAGCTGCATCCTCTGTGGCAGAAACCACTTGACATTATCATCCTGTTTCTGAATACAGGTTTGCAGCAGCCTTCTGATACAGTGTCTGCATTGACTCCCGTGAAGATGCTCTTGGTTTACTCCAGGCCAAAGTCTGCCCCAGAGCTACAGTTTATAGAGCAAATGACTGACATAAAGGCTCTTTTTGCTGTTTTAAACAGCGGGGAAGAATTTTTTTTAGAAGTCAGGCTTGTGGTTGATGAATAAAACATGGCTCAATGTGATGCCATTCAGCAAGGGAAGCTGTGGAATAATTTAAATTTTCTCACACATGGGTTTTGTACACTGGTAGGGACTTGTGGTCGCATTGCTGTAAGTGTCGAAATCTCTTATAAAATTGTGAAAATAACAGGGCACATAAGAAGTAACTATCATTAAAACTGAGAATGAATTGTTGCTGTTAGAGGCAGCAGCACACTTATTAGGTGTACTTGCTGCCTGTGGGAGATATTTCTTTCTCTTTTCCCCTCCCCAAGCTCATCAGAGGACAAAAGCAGAAAAGATGAGTGTAATGGGTTTATTCTTTTTTGTGCAGTGTTTGTGGAAGCTAACAGCAGTAAAAACCCTTTGTAGGTTAAAATAGTAGTTCTTTAAAAACCTTTTAAAGAGAGGTACATTGGCAGCATCAGAAAAAAATAGAAGGTTGCATTTCATTTATAGACTGGTTGGGTTTCAGTGGGCTCCCAGTGTGTTTCTGAAACATATGTTTAATCTGCCACATAACCCTCAACCGATAGGAAGATAGATAGGCTTTATTAGAATAGCTGTTTTTTTTCAGCAGGAAATGCCTTAGAGATTCCTCAGAGCCATGTTTTTCACTTTTGTTTTTAATTTTACAGAAGTTGTGGATAGTATTTCATTGTCCTGGAAGAGAGTCTTTGTTGTGCCACTACTTCGATGAGCTGTTAACTCAGCCACAGCTGCTAAAGGTACCCTGCAAACCTTTTTTTTTTCCCAAAATCAAGCCAATTGTAGCAATGCACTGAACAGACTGAGCAATGATGTCCGCACATGCTTAAAACTAGCGATGGCCTCGGGTGGTTAGCGCTGCATGCTCTTTCAGGCATAGCCAAAATAATTGATGTTAAAGAATGTTGTCTTCTCCTCCTTCTTATTTTTTTATGAGTACCTCTGCATAAACTTTGCTCATTCTGCTTTTTAAATATAGCCTTTGGATTTCTCTGCATGCGACTAGCAACTCAGTTACTGGAGACATTCAGTATGCTTATTATTTAGTTGAGGCGGTTTGTGATCTTTTCTGGACACTAGTATATACTGGCAAAGTATTTTTGAATTTATCTAGACTCCACCTATGCAACGGAAGGTCAGCTATGCAAAGTTCCTCACAACTTTTCAAAAGTACGCTAATAAAAAAATTAAGTGTATCGGTAACCCCAAGATCAAGTAATCAATAAACAATTAAAAAAAGGCAAAATTCAATATTGTTGTTTTTAAAGAGCTGCGTGTCTTTATCACAGTTGTGAGGAAGAAAAAGATGCAGCCAGACAGAGTGTTCATTGCTTTGTGAGCATTGGGTGAAGCTGAGGACAGTGCGATTGGTTTTAACTAGTATAATTTATTCCGGTTAAAGTGATTGCAAGATGGGACCTGAGGGATCATTTTCTGTAAGTGAAGGAAGACCCTTCCTAGGTAAGGTCAAGTTGTGTCTGGTCTTTCTAAAGCAGTAGCATATATGGTGACACCAGAGAGTCCTGACAATTGCCTTTGGCTTTACAAAAGCTTTTTTTGCCTATTTGATCTCTGAGTCCTTGTCTGGTCTCCGAATACTCATCATATTGAAATTTAATATTTACCATCTAATTTAAATGGTCAGAAGCATTAAGTAGATTTGTATTACCTTTAAGTTTCAGTCCAGAGTAGTTTGCCACAAGTTCAGTATTACTTTCCCCCTAAACAGTGTGAGAGGTGGTACAGAACAAATGTAGCACAAGCCCTGCTTTCGTAAGTATTTTTAGGAAAAAAATATAGCTCTAGTGACTGTGAGCAAAAATACTTGTTATTTTTTTAACAGAAAAATAACTTCTGAAGTGATAGATTACTTGCGCTAGAGCGCCAGATGTTCAATATTTGATGGTTTCTTGTTGGATTTGAAATATGCAGATGTGTAGATCTCTTGTTGCCAACAACTAGTGATGGCCATCACAGATTAAGAAAAGCGGTATCAGTCCCACCTGTCACCTGAAAGGGACTTGAAGAGCAAGTTACTTCACAAGCGTTGCCAACACACATTCCTGAAATGCAGGGGTGTTTATCTGCAGCAAGCTACATACTTCGTTCCCTTCTAGGTGAACACTCATTGGTTTGAGACTTTTAAAACCCTCCCCTCCCTGCAGCCTGCAAATATATATACATATTTGCAAAGCATGCACAAGCGCACAGATACTGACACATTTCTATGTTGGACATTTTCCTCCCAGTAACATTAAAACTAGTTTAAATAGATTTTTAGCTAATATCTCCTAATCCCAGGTAGGAAGAGGTAGATGTATAAATAGGAACATGATTATCATGGCAAAGAGCGAGCGGCAGTCATTGACTGCAAAAGTTGCCAAGATAACAGAAAAAATTTATGGAGGAAAAAAATATTTTGTTTGATGTCTTTACTGAAGTTGTATCTCTTTCACTCTCCCCAGGAGGTTACCTGTGACCAGTTAGTGAAAGATATGTTAACTTCACCCTGATTTGGATTTGCAATATGTCAATAAAATAGTAAACAAAATGGATGGTAACTGGAAGAAGCAAAACAAAGAGAAACTGCAACAGGTCGTCTACAGTCATACATCTCATCATGTCTTCCCGGCAGATTGGTAAGGTCATTTGTTCTGCTGCAGCTGTAGCCCATGATAAGATCGTTACATATGATGTTACGGTTTATCTTTAATAAAGGTGCTTTCCCGGCTGTCCTGGATAATTCTCTTTCCTCACTCTTTTCTGGAGGAAAGGTTGTAACACTCTCCAATTTTTTTCTCTCGCTTTTTTTCTCCCTTGGCTCAGTAAACACAGTGTTTATAAGTGTGGTCTCCAGTCCTCCTTCTGTCCCATCCTCGATCCCCCCCAGTTCACTTTCTGTCCCTCATGCACTGCTGAAACAGTTCCTGAGAAAATTTCTAATGAGTAACTCTTTTTAGCCAAAGCCCAGAACTGAAACATCTCTAATTGACTCCCAAATATCCCATAGTCCCTGCACCAGCTCAGCGCTGGGAGGGAGCATGAATAGTTTAAGATTACCTGCAGCCCTTTCTCCTCTTAGAGAGTCTGCATGAAGCCTCACCTGAGTGTGGAGGCTTTCCACCTTGGTGTGTGAAAATTTAAGGGAGAGTGTCTTTACGGGGAGCTGAGAAAGATCTTGTTACTTCATGAGAAATGCATGGACTTTGTCAAACTCTTGGTCTTCATCAAACTGTGGGTTTGTTTATTTTTATTTCACAGAAGGAAAGTAATATATGCTATATGAGGGTTTGGCCAGAGTTAGTGCCTGGATGTTGGTTTGGTTTAGAAAGCTGGGGAAGAAAAACAAAATAGGTGAGAAAATCAGGATATCTAGGTGTTTGGAGAAGAGACATTCAGGGGCAGTGATTTACTTCTGCATTGACTGACTATGTGTGAGAGGGCTCTCAAGGAGAGACAAATAGCGAACTGCCTACCACTGTGCGTTTTGTATTTAAGTGGTTTCATTTTGGCGTACAGCAATGAGAACATGGCTGGGCAAAGAGGGAGAGAATTGACTGTGACTAAGAAAGAAAATCAGGCTGAAGATTGAAAAATGCTAAACCACAGAGAACATGATTGTGAAAGACCAACCCCCGCCCCCCCCGAGAGGCAACTAATTCATGGCCATAGCCTCCCTCAAGATGCTATTCTTTGCACAGAGTTTAATTTGCAAATCATCTTTCTTCTTCTGCTGATGTCCTGCAGTGTAACCCCCAGCCCCATCAATAAAAGATGTGGTAATGAGTCACACATTCATTGCAGTCATCGCATCCGCAATAAAACATCAGTCCTCTGACAGTTTACAAGATACAAATCATATCAGCATGCATTTAAGGTTGAGACTACATAGGAGTAATTTAGAAAAAAAGAAGACATTAGAAAGTGTAATTGTCTCTAAACCAAGTATTAGACACTGGTAAAATTCAGATTTTAGTTTATCAGTAAAAGACACCTGGGCACACTAAGACCGGGAATGTTGGCTCTGCCCTGCCGCAACAAGAAGCTGCAAATCCATTGGGTGTAAACGGAGGAGTTAATAATGCTGTGTTCAGGTACACCCCATTTAGGCTTGAAATGAAACAGCTCGGCCTTCATTCAAAAGGCTTCCAAGAAGCAGGTTACTGTCCAGTTATGAAGCAAAGTAATCGTGACTTTTAATAAACCTTTCCTGTGCCCTACTTGTTACCTTTGACATGCAAAGATTAAACTCTCATTTGTAAACTGATAGGCAAACAGAGCTCTGAAAACACTTTCCCCATGGACATCTTAAAGATGATTTATGCCATTTTTGCCTGTGTGTTGTGCAGTAGAGAGAGACTATTTTGCTATTTATTTTATTTATGTCGTTTTGTTTCTGAGAGGAGAATGGCAAAATACATTAATCAGAATTTCTTATGCAAGTTCCCTGCAGGCCTCAAAGTATTCTGAGAGGAATCAATATGCAAAATGAGATAATTATTTCAGTGTTGTATATTAAAAAGCTGTATTTTTTTGCCTATAGAAATGCTGTTAGACTGGTCAAACCTTTTAAAACGTTAGGTATTGAAAAATAAAAGCATGTGCTTATCAGGAGATGAGTAGCTTGCATACACATTGTGGATACCTGTTAATGTATCTTCTGGAGAAAAAAAGTGATGTATACATAGAAGAGCCTGTCAGTGTTGTTAGGTTTCCTGAATTAAGACACTTGTTTCTTCTGCCCAAAGTTAGTATTCCTGTGAATGCTAAAATAGTGACAGAGATGTGTCATACCACATGCGCAGATGTCAGTACCTGTGGACACAGAAACAGTTTTGCTTTTCATTTCTCTTGTCTCGTATGCACACAGAAGAAGGAGCGGCAGGAGTGTACCTCCGGTGCAGAGGTACCACGGGTAGCTCTTAATCAGCCTTAATCAGCTCCAGACTAAAACACCTACATTTAGGTATAGACATGCAGTTTTTTACATGTGAACCAAGGGCATGGTTCAGTTGCCTAAGCGTAGGTGAGATGCTCTAGTTATCCTGCTGGCCTCCAGTGGCTGCCCTGGAGGGGAGGGGGTCTCTGGCAGGTCCTGTCCCTGCCGTATTTACCAGCCCCCCAGGGAGATCTCAACAGCAAGGCTTTGCAAAAGGGATGGTGCTTGGGCAGCTGAATCAAGTTCCAAGTCTCCACCGACTCAAATGGCTGCTTCAAATCCTTGCTCATATGAATACATTTACATGCAAATGACTAAATTTAAGTGGCTTCATCTTAAACTGAACTGTACCTGCAGTCTGGCTTTAGGTGAGCTAACTTGAACAAGCTGTTTGGGTAGCCAGTCATAGCAATTGCTGTACCGCAGTACATTCAGTGATACACACACATGCTTGGAAACATCTACCTTCATTTTGTTCAGGATCAGGTTTGACTTTCTTCCCAGTGTTAGGCAGCTCCCTGTTCTTCAAATACTGCCCCTGAAATCAATAAGATTTCTTGTAGGATGAGGTACCACCTCCAGGTTCAGAAATGTCTCTCACCTGCTTCATGGGAAATACCATCTGTGTAAGGGAATTAGGCTAGTTTGGAAAGAGCAGTTGTTGGTACAGAAAGGTAAGTATTTACCAAGCATCTCCACATATTCATGTTCTACCCACCTTCACTGATGAATTAGGAGTCGCTGTGACAGGCAGCCTGTGCCACTTGTTCCCTGCCAAGGCAGGGACTCTTCTGGTTTTGAGCTTATGCATGGGTACAAACAAGTTTGATAAGCAGGTTCAGGATGACCTTTTCAAGTAAAGCCCTCATCCCTGTTTTGAGGGAATCTATGCTGAACTGAAGTTTGAGAACAGAATGACATAAAATTAGTAGGTTTATTAGTTTGCTGAAAACCTATGATTTGATTCAAAGGTAACCTTATCTTGAAAGGCATTGGATTCCAACTTCATAAAATGCAGTTGTGATATTTCATATACCCTATTTGATTACTGGGTGAGAATAATAGTCTGGCATGAAATAATCTGAGACTATTAAACATTATTTTTCCTTCATGAGATCACAGCCATTTTATTTCTGTTGTTTTCTGTGTTAATAATTTCATTAAAAATAGGAGAAAGCCTAACCTATTGGGCAGTACTGGTGCTTTCTGGTTTTACTTTTCTACTGAACCAGGCTGTGTTTTAGACTGTGTGGAAGTTCGCTTGTCATGGGAGAGCCTTATATTTGCTTCCAGACATGTAGCAGTAAGAAGTTTATCCACTTCTGAAAGGAGGTAGGCAGTGAGTTGCCAATATACTCTGCTCTTCAGCTACTAATCAGCTGGATTAGTAATTCCTTGTAAGATGGAAATAGCTATTTGTCATTTGGAAAGTAAATATCTGTCTCAGAGAGGAAAATAAGGTGGTTATTGTATTTCCATGACTTATGAATTAGAACATCCCTGGAGGTTTCTTTCAGTCTGGAGTAGTTTGTGCACTGTCTCTTGCACACAGCTGCATGTCATGCCAAATCCTGGCTCAGCTGGGGGAATGAAACTGAGCCACTCACTTTCTCAGAGTATGTAGTGCAGGCAAATTTCTAATTCTTAAACACTAGCATGATTCAGACCTAACTGGGTTTCTGTTATGGGTGCGAAATGTTAGCTAAAAAAAATACTTCCTGCTGTCACCAAATGATGACCACATTTATTTTAAAATCAGGCTTTGTAATTCATCCTCACTGCACTCACCTAATCAGTTTTCCAAGAGGAATATTTGTGCTCCAGTTAACTGGTAGTCTTATTTTGATGCCTTATTATTGTATTATTTCTTTACTGAGAAACCTTATAAAAGCAACACAGATTTTGCTACTGACTTCAGTGGAGCCAGGTCTTTACTCTTTATTTACAGGCTGATACAAGACTTCAGCTTTCTTGGCTACTGTGAAAAATGACTATGAATCAGTTGTGGGAACTGATAGTGCAGTGGTAGGAGAACATGCTTCCTGCTGTGTAGGACAATCTTATTTTACCTCAGACACCTATGCATTTCTGAAATGACTCTTATTCAATCATTGTAAGAAGGCAAAATTGTCAGATCAGCTATGAATATTTTCCGCTATCCTAATTATCTGTTGCAGCTCTTCTCAATTTCCTGGACAGAGCACAGACAGAGGCTCAAAAAGTACCTGAGCAACCTGGGAGGAATAATGCATTGATCCCGAACAAAACATATGCTTTTCCTATTTAGTTTCTCAATACTCAGTTTTTGGATTACATTTACTTCAAATCAATCTGGAGAAGGCAGACCTGCTTGGAAATGGGGTTGTATATCCTACACAAAGCTTAGTTTGAAGCATAATTATAAGAAGGTTTCAAATTCCCTTTTCAAGTCTGTCTAAAGCATCAAGCTCACAAGTCTGAGGAATACTTTTTCTTACTAATGAGTGAACCTAAGGAATTTGTGGTTTGCAGGAGCCTTGGAAAGTTCAAATACTCATCACATAATGTCTGGTGACCGCTCATCTTTTCTCATTCATTGCTTTCAGTATGAGGAAAGCACATACTGACCTTTCCCCATCCACATCAAAACCATGAGTCAAACCCCTCATAGTATCCCCATGTCAGAGTAGAAATGCTGTGTCTGTACAGCATTTCCAAACTAACTGGCCATCAGCAGTAACATTTTTGTTGTGCCATTTTAAAGTTTTCCTCAGCTGATTATATGAAACAAAAAATAAAATGAGAGCTATACTGTTTCTGCAGATGTACTTCAGTACCAACTCCTACTGACGTTCGTACTGCATCTCCCACTAAAGCCAGTGGTGAGATTTGGCAACTGTAGCTGACAGGTAAGCACTGGCATTTACTGATAAATATGCATTTGTTAGAAGGTCTCTGTGTCAGCCCACGTAGGCACATTGAAAACCGAAGGTGAGTATCTCACTGGCATGCTGGGGTTTTTTCAGGCTTGAATAACCTTACCTAATACATTGAAATTAGTTTTCTTGAAGCATATTTATTACTTGCATTTTTTTCAGATATTTTTGCCTGGCGAATATCCAAATCTTTTTGTGTGCATACGTTGTGAAGCCAAATTTGCCATATTTTCATATTCCTGTGATTTTGTTCTATGAGCTCAAATCGATTAGTGCATTTTGGTAGCAGACTCTGTAGGAAATACAGTTCAAATTCCTAGGCAGAATGGAACACACTAAAAAAGCTATCAAATTGCCTGTTGCAATTCATCATAATTTATCTTTTTACCTAGGACAAAGCAAGGAGGCTGCAGATTGTCCCAGTCAGTGTGTCACTGTGCTGAAGGAAGGATTTGCTGTTAGCTGCTGTCGCTATCAGGAGGTCACAGCTTGGACTGGGGGCCATGGCCTGGGAGAGCACTAGGTGCTGAGCTCCTAAAATGGTCACCAGCAGTCGCTTTGAATGGTGACAACCTCCTTGCAGAGGATGGGGATCCTGAATAACTCTGCACAGAGGAGACTGGCAAACAGCCTGCTGAGCCAGACTGTCCTCTGCCTCAAAAAAGTGCCTTTCTCCTCTGGGGACTCCTTGAACAAAACTCCTGAAAGTAAGTGCCCGTGCTCATTTTTATTCTAACTAGAGCAAGGGGTCATAATGCCACCAGAGGAAGCGTCTTTCCTCTTCCCCAGTGGTAAGCTCAGCGTTCAGTGCAGTCATCTGTGACGTGATGGACAGAAGTTCAATCCTCTCTCCTGTCTGGTGGGAATTCAAAGGCACATTTTCAGTCTTTAAGGAAAGTCTCCGCATAACACACTGACCACTACCAGTCCCTGCTGCAAAAAATGTTGTATACCTCTTGTATAAAGGCTGTTCATTATAATATTATAATTTGGACATGAGGAAAAATTTCTTTACTGAAAGAGTGGTTAAACATTGGAACAGGCTGGCCAGGGGAGGGGGTGAGGCACCAACCCTGGAAGTATTTAAAAGATGTGTAGATGTGGCACTTAGGGGCATTGTTTAGTGGACTTGG
>NW_008825016.1:3302158-3307118 GCF_000699105.1 Pygoscelis adeliae | reverse complement strand
AACAGGCTGCCCAGGGAAGTGGTTGAGTCACCATCCCTGGAAGTATTTAAAAGACGTGTAGATGAGGTGCTTAGGGACATGGTTTAGTGGACATGGTGGTGTTGGGTTGATGGTTGGACTTGATGATCTTAGAGGTCTTTTCCAACCTTAATGATTCTATGATTCCATGAATATCAAAATGTGCCTAAACAAGCCTCAGAGTAGGGCAAATGCTCTGTTTAACTCTAGCGTGGTGCTTGCTTCATTTCTCTGTGCTGGTGTTTCCAAAGGAGGAGCAGGTAAAGTCTCTCTTCTGGAATGGCTTCTACATTAGTGACAAGCAAGGAGTGGGGAATGGAAGTTTGAACCCATTTACATCATTGAATAAAATGATTATTTTTTTTCCATATCCTAGATGAATGCTTTGGTTACTGGAGTTAAACTGCAGGGAATTTGTGCAGCATCTGCACTGGGCATCATGAAATAGGCATTTTTGGTGCATTCCTATTAGCTCAAATCCATCGGAGACAGAGGGAGAAGAACCCAAAGAACATAGGAAATGCCCTGCCAGGTTTGACAGGGGTCATGGGCCCAGGGCTTGGGCTGGGAGCCTGGTCTCCCACAGTCCCCTCTCCTCAGGCTCCTGGACGTCCAGAGCTGCTGTGTTAGGGATGTTAGAGCGTACCCCTGCTTTCAGGGTCCATTTCTGGGTCTAATTTCTTTTGGACATGCTTATACTGTCTGCCCCCACCACACCCTGTGGTGGCACCTTGCAGAAGTCCTCTACTAACCGTGTGACGTGGGTTTCTTGAATGCAGGCTGGGGCTACGCAGCTGCTTCGATGGAGTCCTGCCCCACTGTGACAAGTTGCTGTGCCTGTGAGCCCGTGCGGACACGGAGGCGTTGGGCTCCCGGGGGCATTGATTTCAGCAGATAAAGCACGGATGGAGAGTCACTGTCTGTAAGGCGAGGTGACAGCTGTGGGATGGCAGCTGGGGTTGCAATTTTGCTTCTAGGAGTCTGATTTCCACCTCAGGACTTGATCTCTCTCTGAGTTTCTCCCTGCTCCCTTTCCTCTCTTGAAGGGTGATGCCATGTTTCCAACTCTTCTTTCAGCAGGGAGACAATTGAAGACTCCAAACACAGCTGATGAATAAAGCCTTGGGTTCTTCTAGTATGGACCATCACACGAGGGAGAGAGGAGGAGAAGTAACTGTAATCAATACATTGCTAATTAGGCCTTGCTCCCTGTTCAGCCTCATGCAGCTGTCTCATACTGCCCTGTGTGCTTACGGGCAGCGGGAAGCAGGAGGGAGAATTTAACTTAAACATTTGATTAACTCGCTATTCCTTTCTTCCTGACTGAAATGGAATCAGCATGCAAATGCCGTTCTGTATTTTATTATTTTGCACTGACAGCGTAGCTACACAAAAAATATTATGAGCTGCTGCTGCCAAATGCAACTGAATGAATTATTCTGAAGCGCTCCTGAGCCTGTCTTTGTCATAGTCTCCTATTTCAGTCCCTGTCATGCCCTGTGCCTATCATTCATTATAGTTGATGGGTTGAGGGCAGAGAGGTGTCTCTCATCTTGTTCTCTGGAGAATGTCATCTTGGCTGTCTCAGCTTCAATCACTGCTAATAGCTCTGCTGGCACAAATTCAGAAAGGGACCGTGAGGAGACAATGAAAATATTTCACAGGGTGTTTTATATTTTAATAGCTAGTTTTAAAAAATGAATTTGCTGGAGCAGACCAAAATGAAGATTGCTTAGGGAGATTTCTCTTACAAGCCTTTCAATTCAATTTTTTATTGTTATTAATCTTTAAGTCCTTTGCATTCTTGTTACTTTTTTTTCCTGTGAACTACCGTAAAGATTGGGTTGTACTTTGATTAACTAATGACCAATTATCTGATGAATTCATTAGGATGATTTACTGTTCAGCGAGTACTGTGTTGGAGGAAAGAACAAAATAGCATTGGAGCTTTAGTATTGTATTTCTGTAGGATGCTTACCCAAATTTTCGACTGCTGCCTCTACCTTGCTTTTTAAGCACATTGTGGCTCTGTGTGGCAGGAATTCTGTCACTGCTCTGACGTCCTGCAACGGTCATAGTAGAAGAGTGCAACAGACCTCACCATCTTGGCAGGAGCACAGTGGATAACCCAAGAGGGGGTAGAATTGGTGTACTGTTCTTAAGGTTTTTAGATTGTATTTACTATTGTTTTCTTCTGTAAAAGGGGATTCCTGATCTGGCTTTCTAAGCTCTCTGTGCCACTAAAATATCTACCTGAAAAGACAGAACTGACAATCTAGTCAAGCGATTTGAGAAACACAGTAGTGTGGAAATATTCTTAAGTATTTCAGTAACTATTTTTTCAAAGAACTATAATTAAGTGCGTGAGTTAACAGATGCATTCAAGCATCCTTAGACAGATATATTCCTTTTTTAATTTTTATCCTTGTTAGGTTACAGTCAACTATACAAATAAGTATCAAGTGATCAAGAATCAATAAATGCAGAGAGCACTTTACATCAGTAGTTTGAATTACTATTTGCTTTTACGTTGCTCTCATTTCTATGAGCATGCGGGAAACATGCTTTTGGATAACAAGTGAAGAGGAAGTTATAACGCATTGCTGGAACAAGCTGATGTCAGTATAACCTGTGATTTCATTTAATTTTTGCAGCTACATGCCACTGTTTTTTCAGAAGTAGTAAATTGTAATCGTGCAAAAACTGGACCAGAAGGATGCTATTAAAATATTGGAGCAAGACTGAGAGAAACAGGCTCCATACCTGGCTCTATTGCAGGCTGTCTTTGACAAGGTGGGCAAATCCTCTTGCAAGACTCTTGCAAGATATACCTTTTAGGTACATGGGACAGCAAACAGGTCGAAGACTGTCATTCCTCCTGCCCCTCTCTGTTCATAGTCTCAACTCTGGATGCCTGTGGCTCAGTGCGATTATCTTCTCAATATCAGAAGGCACAATGAAAATAAAATATGGATCTGTGCATACTTTCCAGAGTGGTATGTAAAACTTAAATCTGGTTTGAAGAAAGTTTTGGTAAATAATTAGTTGCTAAAGATGATTTTTAAGATGATATCAATGACTTAAGTAACAATCTCTATTTCATTATTTGTTGTGTTTTCTCACAATTTAATTGCTTTGAAACAGATTAGACACTGTATGTTGAAACCTTTTTAAGTTCACTGATTGAAGTGTTACCCTTTCACGTTTCTTGTTTTTCCCTGGATTACAGGATTAGGATTCGTTTGGGAAGAAAATAGGGCATTTTTATGCCAGACTTGATGAAATCATTGTCTCCAGCTGTCAAGACAAAAATGACTTCAAGACAGATCATCTTGTTATGGGAGGCTTGCTTCAGCAGTCTGGAACTTACAACCAATTTAGTTATGCCAAGGCATTAAACCTCCTTTTCAGTCAAGACAACGTGTGAAGTAGTAAATTAAATATGTTTTATCCAATTTTAATGATCACCATTTTTTTATTAGTTGCAGAAACAAGCAGTAAAGAAATGATATTAAGCGTTGTAGTTGAGGAGTTTAGAGATTAAAATATTCACGTCATGACTAATGGAAGTGCTAACTGAACCTTTGTCCCTCATGTCATTACTTTCCAAGGGAACTACTAATGCTGCAGTTATTTTGCTGGCATGTCACCGAAAGCTGTGCTCCAGGAGCACACCCGGTGAGCTCTGACTGGCTTTTGGGTCCTGGAGCTGCAGCAGCCCAAAGCAACCCCCTGACACACACAAGGTGTGGGCAGGGGTTCCTCAGCACCCTCTCTACAACCCTGGTGCTGTGCTGCTTGCTGATGCAGATGGAGCAGAGCTCCTGCCGTATGTGCCAGACAGTCTGACTTGCCGCTCTGCATGTGTCATCCCAGCAAAGGGATGGGTTACTGAGGTTTTGCCCACGTGGTGTATATTGTGTTGGTGGCATTTGTTATGGTTTCTTTGGGGTACTCACGAATGAAAACAAAAGGGAAGGGGTGCGGAATTAAATTTGCCTGTCATATATGAAACTCAAGAACCCCAGAATACAGATTTGATGATTAAAAAATATGCAGATGAATTAACCTCCTGTTTGGGCCATAGTAGAAAAGCTAGCAAAAGTCTTAGGAAAGGTATTTTTATTTTGACTTCAAAAAATACCAATCTCTGAGTACCTGTTTAGACAAAGTCTTCGAGCAACCGTGAAAATATCAGGCAGCTCTTCTAAATAATTGCGTTTTTACAGCGTGTAGAATGTAATTCTTTCCTTGCTTACATTGTGTGAGTAAAACCCTGTCTTTGTTACATCCAGCTGACACAGAAAACAAGCCCACTCTTTGATTAGTACAGGAAAACGTGGATTCTGCCTGTATGAATAATGGAAGTGGTGCCTGAGTCTATGTTTATCTAGACTTAGCAGTTATTAAATTGTTTTATCTTGTCATGTGAACTTATCTAAGAGAATTTCACTCAGAGTGAGTTGGGCAGAGGTTACAAAGTCTGGAAAGCACCAAACTGTCACTTCTAGCATCTTCCACACCCCTCACCCCATGTTTCTAATCTCACTAATGGTATCATGACTGTTCCAGTGCTTATGGAGCTCGTAACTGGAAGGCTGCACAGAGACAAATTCACACGTCCGGGCACGGGCAGTGCTACTTCTATTTCAGTTCCATTGGAAGGGGCTCAAAACGAGTTATTCTTGTCCTCTTCCATTAAGCATTCCTCTGCTTAGTAGCATAAATGTAATTAAGATTGTGGGCCTCATGACTCTTTTTAATGGAATTAGATCTCATGACTCACTTGGGCATTATCTGAAGAAAGTCTCCCAATACAAAATGACTCAATCACTAAGATTGCTATCTGGCAGCGTGCCAAGATATTAGGACCCAAAGAGCTAGCACTTAATCTGATTTGGGGACATCTTTAATATTTTCTGAACATACGCGCAAGCCTATT
>NW_008825016.1:3286875-3302072 GCF_000699105.1 Pygoscelis adeliae | reverse complement strand
CCAAAAAAAGAAGTTAAGAATTTATTTTAGGCACACTCTGCACTCTGAGATGTCTTACAACATTATTGATCCTTTTAAAGTAATTGCATTTAATTCTGAAACATTTTGCAAAATTTCAGATGAAAAAATAGTGCATACAAATCAGGAAAAAGTTCAGGGCAGTGAGAAGGTCACTGAGCATTGGAGGCTGAGACTACCGGCAGTTTCATTGGTTTAGTAATTTTTCTTTTTTTTCCTCTCTTGATCTCAAGGTTGAATAAAAGAATTAGGTCAGTCTAAATATCCATTATTCAATATCCACCATCATATTCAGTTGCTAATGCTTAGGAAAATGTGATGGGAAACGGCAAGCTTTCTTGTAGTATGGTCTTTCAGATTCTGAGCATAGGTAGTAGCGGGACTTCCTGGCTGAAAGGTTGTTTATATTTAAAATCTCCCAGTGGATTAATCTTCCCTGAATTGATTCAACCACTTTTGATCCCACTTTAAGCTTCTATGGCATTCAAAATACACTTATGTACTGTGCCAAAAGGTAACCAATCTCTTGGTTTGACACTTCCTGTCTGAACATTTAATGAATACTTCATAGTTCCTTTGTTGCAAGCAACAGGAAATAATTGTTTGCTATTCATTTTGCCATACTTTTCATGGCTTTTTGGCCCACCTGGCCCCCTCCTCCCCGAGATCCATGTTCCAGTCTGAAGAATGGTAGCGTATCTAGCCCATCTCCCAAGGATGAACAACCAACATGTCATCCAAGACTCCGAAGACCTGCAGCCTATAGCTGCTGCAGAAACCTTGGGATTGCCCAGGCAGGAGCTTGTCTTCCAGTGAGAGGAGAAGAAAAACCTGATAATCCTTGCTATGACTATATTCCTAAAATCAGTCATTTATATCTGTCCTGAGATGATACTTGCATACAAAAGGCCTAATTTTCAAACATGTTGATTTGTTACCAAAAGCCAATGGAGTAAAGAGGAAGTGCAGGTTCTTCTTGTACCTCTGCAGAGGTGTCTGATATGACTTTGTCTGTCCAGTTGTAGATATCCGGGCTTAGAAATGCTGGCCAAGATTTTAAGTGTGTTCTTCCTGCTAAAGTTATTGCCTCGATTTATTATTTCTCTGCTGATTGCCAGGAAGCTGATCTTTCCTCCCTGTAAAAGGAAGAGGGAATAATTAATAATTAAATTAGCACACTGAATCATTATCAAAATAATTTCTATCAAGTATAAAATTTCTCATGGTGATAAATGCTGAGCAATGTCATTCTTATTCTAGCCTGACAGAGGCAAACTCAATTTACGGTAAGTCACTAAATGCTGTACATTGTTAAAATCAGAATGGTGAACTTTCGTTTGCCTAAAATGGAGTTGTGTGACTTGACGCAGAACTTTATGGAACCTCAGTGGATATAAAAGAATATAATAATACCTATTCAGTGATTATGCAAGATCCTTTTAGTTGCTGAAAGAGTTTTCCCATGCACTGGTGCTGAAACTGCATCATAGCCTAGAAAGATATTAAATATTTGGCAAAACTTTCTAGAAAAGCTCTTTTCGTAGGGTTTAAAGTAAGCAACAACTGAATGTGTGGAACTTTAATACATCAGTTCAAGAAAACACTGGCTGCTGCCTATTACAGCTACTCTAGAATGTATGTGTGATGGATATGCCACACCAACAGACACTCACCTACAGCTTGTGCACAGACCCACCTGAAATAATAGACTCTGCCAATGAACTTGGATGTCAGGCCTGTGCTTATCCACTGCTGAAATAGGACCAACATGACAAGTGTTTTTGTGCTTGGAGTAAATACCAAGAAAGTTTAAAATAGTAATATTGTTAAATTCTGGCTTAACAGCGGGGCCTGATCTGTTGTTCAAGTCAATGAGTGAAAAATCTGCCCTCTCTGGAATAAACAGGCACTTTGCCATTGACTTCAGTGGGGCCAGGGTAGAATATATGGCCTGTAGAATTACTTGCCTGTAGATAAGGCCCATAATATTCAAAATGTTTCAGAAAAAATTGTGGCATTATTATTTCTCATTTATAAAGAAGAAAACTAGAGGCACCAAGGTAAAAGACCAATAATTCCTAGACTCTGAGCCATGAGCTTTCCTGGCTCCTTGGATGGAGAGACATAGGCATGGTTGTTCAGAAGAGTGTGTAAAGCAAGACACAATTATAAAATATTTGGCACCTGGCACTGAAAATACAAGGAGTCAGTTGTCTAACACGGCGTCATTTGTTTTTCCCCTTCATGAATCTACCAAATACTGTAGATAACTGTGAATAAGCAGCCTAATCAGTCGAAACTTTTGATTGCTTTAAATGCAGCAGTCATCTGAACACACTGAAAGGATTGCGCCGAGTGAGTGGTTTAAATGATTACTAGTGCATTTATAACGCCTTTGCCCGCAAGCTATGGTTAGTTTTGTTTCCAACCCCTATTTTGACTTAAATGCTTTCTTTGCAGGGCCCATAATAACTGTGTTAATATGGACATTTTTTAGAGTAAGTGTTTAGTTTTCTGAACCAATGGGGCTAACACAATGAAACCAGAGTCTTGGTTAACCAGGAGGCAGCTGTGCATGTGAGCAAGCATCTTTCCATAGACCTTTAACAAAATTTTCTGTATTGTTCTTTACTAAAGGAGTGAAAGGTGGGAAAGGTCAAAGTCCTACTATTGGAATGCTGGGCCTCCAAGGTATGACTCTGTCCTTGGGCTAGTCTTGGTGTAGCAAAGCTTCCCATGAACTGTGCTGAGTGCTAGTGCAGCTGCTCCATCTATCCTCCTTGCCGCTCTGCTGCCAGTAAAGCAATACAAAGAAAATATTGTGTGCTTTCAGGTAAGTGGAAGAGACAGATTAAAAAAAAAAAAAAAAGAAAAAAGTAAAAAAGGAAATATATCTTTCAATTACCAGGATTGATTCCTTTTTAAAGAAGTGGAATACAAAATAAACTTCCCTCACAGTAACACCCTCTCACATCTCTTCTCTAATTTTGACTTCCTGAAACATTTATGAATTTTACTTTCTTTTTTTTTCTGTGCAACATGTGGTCTTTGCTGGAGAAATTAGTCTGGTGCCTCTTCAAAAGCTGAATTTTCCTTATCTGAACAATGTCCATTCAATCCGACAGATACACTGCTTTATTGAATTACTTAAAGACACTGACAAAGCCCATAACTATGAATCTTAGTCTTAAGGAGCTCAGTTCTAATTTGTGCAATGGCTTCCACTAGATTAGCACAGAGAAAAGATAAAGTGAAAAGCTGCCTCTGTGTGCAAGCTAGACAGTACACAGCAAAGCCCCAAATCAATAAAAGCAGCAGAAAGTCTGCTGCTCTCCTTCAGGCATTTACTCATGGAGTGAAGGCATTTTTATCATCAAGTTAACTGGGTTCCAGAGCAGGCTTTATTTTATATGGGATTTTCCCTTTCAAGGAAGAGCAATTCCATTGTGGCAGCAGTAGTTTTCTTCTTCCTCTTAGCAGAAAAAAGACATAACACATTTATAAATATAATAATAAATTCTTGTGACTTATTTTGGATCCTTCATCAGAGCAATTCTACTAACGGAGAAAGGGAATACATGGTTTTAAGCTATTGGTCAGCCAGAAAACACCCCTATCTGTGTGGGAATTTCAAGACATATTTTTCATCAGGGCATTCATACATTGTATTCTGTGGAGACCAAAACCTAGAAATGTCATCCTAGTTGGTTGGGGTCTCATAGAAATGAGGATATTTTTGAAACGCGATGTAAAGTGTGTGACTGCAGAGTCATAGAGTCATTCTGGTTGGCGGAGACCTCAGGAAGACTCCAGGTCAACCTCCCACTCAAAACAACATCAACACTAAATTCAGACGGGGTTGCTTAGAACTTTGTCTAAGGTTGGATCTCAGAAGCTGCCAAAGCCAGAAACTCCAAGGTCTCACTGGGCACCCTGTCCCAATGCTAGTTTTCTTTGTAATGAGACTTTTTTTTTCTGTATATCCAGTTGGATCCTCCCCTGTTTCTATTTGTGACTGCTATCTATTGTTCTCCCATCATGCACCTCATTAAAGAGTCTGGCTCTGTCTTCTTAGCAATTAGAAGGCTGCTGTTAGGTTCCCCCCAAGACTTACCTTCTCCAGCCAAGAAAGTCACAGGGGTAAAAGGCATTTGTATGTGAGACATAATACACATTTGTGACCTAAGCCCTAAACCAAATTGTTTGTTTGTTTGTTTATTTCATTGCCATCCTTACAGACAGACATCAGTGAAAATGAAGTGTCATTTTGCCGGAATAAAGTGTCAACATGGAAAGTCAAAGCAGCATTAGTGCAAAAAAAAAAATCCATCTCTTCATATAAAAAAGTTCTGGGGAACAACTTGATAAGCTATGCTAAGTTGAGGCATAAACATGCAGATACCTAGTCTCTAGTGAAAATTATGTTTTTTTTAAGTAAGAGTAATCTTATTCTTTTCATATTGGGATGCAGAACTACTACCTAAAACAGAAGTCAAACATTACTAAATTCATATTTGCTTGAAGAGGGAATTTGTCTTTTTTGTAATAGCCCTCACAATGAAGGCACTTACTTTTATAGTTACTGCATCTGCTAGGTCAGTTAATGTGCAGAGGACATCTTCAGGCTCATCAGCCGGGGTCCCTTCCTGCTAATTTTAGATGCATAGCTTTTTCTTTATCTCTTCACTACCTGAGGAAGCTCTGAATACTGTGAATGGAAAGAAACAAACATCTTCAGAGAACACTCCTTTTCATACAAGGCGAGTAACTGAAGTATGTGTGATAAGCCACCATTTCCTGGTGCCTCTTTCTCGTTACTTAAAGTGTAAGGAGCTGAAGATGACTCACTCAGACTTACACAGGTAAGGTTTAGGTGAGATAAATCATGTCTTTTAGATATCAGAATATTATATCAGGCAGATGTTTACCTTATGCAGTTCTAGTCCAAATCTGCAGGCTTACTTATTACAGCTCCTACGCAGGAAAAAAGATCAGTCACTTCCAAAGAAAGTCCCGTACGGAACGCTTAGCAAAATAACCGGCATTTGCATGTAACTTCAATATTCCTCTGTTTCCCCTGGCTCCCTATTAAATGTCCAGTCTAGAAGAGTGTTGCCACAATATTTAAAGCCTTCTGCAGAACTAGGTGTTTTTGTGCGTAATGTCCCACAATGGATGGAGCAATTCAACTCTTGACTGCTGTGAGGGACTTAATGCCTTATGGTATATTGCCTCCTACTAGCAGGAAAAAAAATGTTTTATTTCATTTTCTTATCAGGACATCACATCATTCATTAGTACTGACTGTGGAGCTGCAATAGTTCACTCTGCATTTCTGGAGCAAAATGCTTGGTGGTGAGAAATAGGCACTTCGGTTTTAGATGGAATCACAAAAAAATTTGGGTTGGAAGGGACTTCTGGAAGTCAGCTAGTGCAAGCTCCTCCTGGGCACTGCTCACCACTGAGAAAAGCCTGGGGAGATGTTTCTAAGATGAGATGTGTCCTGAGCTTCTGTTTCTTTCCACTGACTGTAGAAGGAGAGGAACTTAGATGTAGATATTGATGCTCCATACATATGTTGGTGGTACTGAGGAGCAAGGTAGAAAGCCAGAGCACCTTCTTAGACCCCTGCTATAGAAAGCAATTTTTTTTTATCATGTCAGCATCTTGTGCAAGTGGATCACAATGTCCATAATGCTGTCTTCAGATAACTTGAAAACTCACTGTGACTTGTTTAGACTGGATGTGAAGCATAAGCAATGTGTTCAACTGCTGTAAGCGTAGTCTTCTGCTGCAGACAGTGCCTTGAATAGCATACAGCATATCAGCAGGTGGTAGGAAAGTACATCTAAATAGCTTATCCAGAATCTAGAAACTGTGTGCTAACTGGACCAATAGTTATCTGTGGTATGGCAATTCCTATGTTTGCACCACGAGAAATAAGGAATTTTAGGAGGCTGAAGTTACTTTGTACTGAATTGCCTCCTGTGTATTTTCTGCCTCTATACACCTACATATGTATTAATACTGTCTATTAAAAGGCTTCCATAGATAGACAGGCATTAGGCATTTTGTGCCATTTCTTATTTAATTTACAAGTCAGTATGAATTTCCTTTTTCCCTTTTTAACATCAAGACAGTAGCTCAAAGTGACCTGCAGGCTCAGAAGATACACTGTGTACTTGGATACTCTTCTAGCACAGGAGCTGTTATGGATCTTGGCTTGTGGTAAATTACATTAGAGAATCAGCTTAATTTATTTGATTACATTTGCCATTCTGGGGCAAGCATGAGCAATTTAGAGGATTAAACTGGAGCTACACAGAAATGTGAGAAGTCCATTTAGGGCTCTCAAAGTTTCATTCTTTTGATAAGAGAGTGTCTTGAGCCAAATGAACATTGGAGTGGCCTTCTGATTACTTTTCAGCTGTACACTATAATTTCATTATGGTGACCTTGAATGCGGAGTTGTATCAATTCCTCACATGCTGATGCATCCCCGCTACTCTCCATTACTCCATAAAGGGTCAAATCTTGCACTTCTTACTTATTCTTCCCCTACACAAAATTCCCGTGGACACATATGGTTTTGATTCACAACAGATTTTGGGCAATACATCCCTGGACTATTCAAGTGAGTGACTGACATGGCTGAATTAAAGGATGCAGTCGCCCTAAGTTCATGCATTTTGGATTGACCTCTGCATACAACAGCCTGGAGAGCAATGCTATTTTGGAAGACTCCCCTTCTGTTACACAGAGTGAGAAGAGAGTACAGCTGCTGTTTCAGGCACTCTGCAGCACTCCTATATGACATTGCTGGTGCACTGAGCACCATGACTGCAGCAGGTTTCTGAGCACAAGAGAAGGCATTTAAGTATTTCTCTTATGTCTACGAGCCATGACTCTATTGTGAGTCATATCTTGAAGTTTTATATTATCAGAAAGATGCCATTGTGCGTGACATTTATAAATGAATCTGCAGTTTGCTGTGAGCACATAAATTATGCAGTAATATGCTATACAGTTTGAACAACAGTAGCTTTTTTCTTCTCTTTTTTAAAAAAAGATTAAATTGGAAATGTACTGTATTAAATGCTTAACCATTAAATAGAAATAAAAGGGGGAGAGTGGCTGCAGAGTTGTAATCCATCGCCTGTATATAAGTCAATCTGAAGCAATTATATAGAACATCTCAGACAATGAGGATGTAACAGGCAGAGGACCACCTATCATCTATATGCTATAAGGGAAGGATCACAGTTTAAAAAGCACTTCTCTCTGGGCAGGTTTGATAAGTTGATCACAGTAGTGACCACTTTGTTATCTGCTTGACTAAGGCAAAAGCTGGGGTCATCACCGTCTTTTCCACCTAAATGTGAGTTTGACCGATCCTGAACACTTCCTGCACCTTGTTATTAGTATAATGAAATTTACCAAATCAGAGGATGTCACACAGGGAACTCGTGAGACAGTGTGATATCCAGAGCTCTCACAGTGCCCCTAGAACCATCAGTGACTTCTTCAGGGGTTTCCACCTTCCAGTAAGAGTGGAAGAGTCTGTGCTTAAACACTCAAATCAGTGCCATCACCTTTCTTTTCTACCCTGCAGTCTATACCTGCACATACGATGATCTGCCTCAGTTCCTTAGGAAGAGCCACTGTTACCTGCCCTAGCATGGAAGCCAGAGGGTTGACGTTTGCTCGCAAAGAGCTGCCTTAGTGGTGTGTTATTATGAGGCAGCACATCTGTGCTGTGGAGGTTATGTTCGTCACAGTTGCTGCTTTACTTGATGATTCTTTTGGCTTGGATGATACAAATTACACTGGGGAGCAGCTATCAGTTTGCATTAGGGAAAAGTAAACAATTTACTTGACTTTTTTAATAATCCTAGAGAATTTTTTCTTTTTAAGACTATGCTCTTTTTACTATGCCACCCCTCGGTTATTTTTCTACTTTCAGAGAGCAAATTTCAAGGAGAGAATCTCATCCATCTTGTCCTGAATCTGCCAGGATGCTGTAGATGGCTGCGCTACCTGGTGTTTATAGGGCCAGATCGAACCATTGATTTTTTTATATGGAACTCCCCATTGCTCTGAACAAATTGCACTCAGGAAAAGCTAATGGCATAACTATGGCCCTTATAGATGAACAAGACCTAGTTTGTCTTGCATTTTGTTTTGTTGTACAATATCTGATTAAAACAATTCTCTGTTAGCAGGCATTTCTTACTTTACCTTGCTTTGAACCTTTTTGTAGTAAAGTAGTTGAGAGAAGAATGTCTCAGCTTTATAGTATGCAGCGAATGGGTTACTGCTGTTCTCATCTATGACAGATTAATAAATGGAAGAATTACTTAATGAATTTTTTTTCTGTGTCAGCTCAAACCTTTGACACTTGCAATTACTACAACACCTTTGAGAAAGAAACTCATGCTGGAAACTGAGTCGTTTCGGAGGGAGATCATAAACAGCTACTCCCACATCTCTGTGCAGAAATGAGGCAGTGTACTCAACCACTGGTGATTTCTCAAAGTTAAGCAAGGAAGATGAGGTTGGCCGGCTGAATCCTATGCTTGATGTGCAAATGGTGTTCCCACAATCCCCACTCTGATTTGTAAAAAAAATGACCTCTAGAAGAAACGGAGGGATGTGTGCCCAGGGTGAAGCTATATGCTTTACCTTTAGAACAGGTAGTGGTCCTCGCAACTGGACGGTACTCCAGATGGTAAATTTTATCTCCTGCTCTGTAGGGTGATGGGTAGATTTAACTCTCTTTCTCACACACAACATGGCAATTTTCTAGCACTCTCTGGATGGAGGTGTGATAGCAACATAAGACTACTGAAAACCAGAGCTATCGTGTATCAGAGAGACAAGACTGTGTAAAATGACAAAATAATGGTAAAAATATGCACCCCCCTTTTCACTCCAAATACAAATCTATAATAAATGCCAGGTGGGCAGAAATACAAGACAAAGAAAATGTATAGTAATGATTTACTTTAAATATAGGATTTCAAAATGGAGAACCACCAACCATGAATAAACCATTCTTTCTCTTGGAAAAGAGAAAGCTTGCAATGTGTTTTCTGCTTTCCCAGCAGCTTATTGCAAGAACATGTGGTAGTTTGACACCTCATTCAACTAGAAGGAGATTGAACTCTGCCCCCTTAAGGTTTTGCTGCAGAGATTCCAAATTTTGCACCCACAAAATGATAGATGCCTTAAATTAAGGTCAAGGAATGTTTTCTTAGCAATCTATAAATGGTTTTATTACTATGTGTGCTACTGGGAGTCCTTTTCACTGTTTAATCACAATTATTTCCTTTTATTTGCCAGTATTCTAATAATTTCTGCATTCCATCTTCATTCTAACCTCCCTGCCACTGACTGCAAGTTTTCATTTCACTATTTTATTTACTTAAAACGTTTCTATAACTTTTCATATTTTTCCTCGGGCCGTTTGTGAATATTTATGCAAAACTTGGGCACGTGGGAAGGAAAATGTTTTGAATTCTGTCAGCTCGGGGAAGGTGAATAAAACGCAGAACCATGCTGGTTTTTGATGGACTAGCTGATTTCATTCCATGGTTAATAGTAGTGTACTGTCATTCTGCTGTACAGTACAGAGTATATTCTTCTAGCAGAAAAAACGGGTCTCATGATTTATCCCTTAGTGGCACTGAACATCTGCTGAGGTTTCTTTTGTTCCCCCTATTTCTCTTTTTTCAAGCCCACGAGAGAAGCTGCTTGCTTGCTGTACAAGCTTGGAGTCTGTTTTCTCCCTTCAGGAAAGAACCATGTGTTTCTGCATCAGCATGCCTGAATCATTGCCATGTTTGTTGTAGATGCTCCCGTTTTACTTCCAGGATAACCCAACAGAGGCTGGCTTGCCCCATGGACAAGTGCGCAGGGTGGTAGACTGAAAGAGCAGTTTTTCAACAACTGATCACTTTTGGGCTGATCACTTTTGGGCTGCCCTTCAGTGGGCAGCATGGTTAGCTGTGTGAGTCTGGGAGTGAAAGGTGGCAATCACTTTTTGCTTCTAGAGCTGAACTATTTGATCTACTCAACTGGTTTTCAAGCTCCCTGTGTACTACCTGAATACAGCAGTAAAAATGACAAAGGCAGATTAGCTGACTTTGAATTTGCCTGTATACATTTCCTGCTTTAGACTTGTGAAAGTCTCATCAGGACCTCTGCCTGGGACCAGAGGCATTAAAATTGTCCTGCTTGAACAATCAACTTTGGAAGTAAGCACACACTTTATAAACACATGTTTGGAAAAATACAATAAAGAATAAGGGATCTCAGGAATCTCATCCTGTATCCATTGCACTATCTGGAAAGTTTCCATTGTTTTTAAAGAAGATGGAATTGAGCCGCTTTTTTGAAACGGGCATTTTCTCCTTTAAACAAAGAGGAAGAAGATTATAGGTTGTGAAGATAAAAAGCTATTTCTGAATGAGGGACTGCTGTAGAGTAGTTATGCGTGGGGGGTGGAGGGACTGGGAATTTAAAGGGTTCTTTTGTCAGGAGTGTCTGAATGGGATGGTTTGTGCAGAGTAAAAGCAAAAGGGTGTGCTTTCTCCTGTGTTGGTCCTTCCTCTTGTGCACTGAACATCATGACGCTGGTTTGGATTATAGGTAGATGTCAGTCTTTCTTCCTGCAAATCATCTCTGTAAATGTGCTTTGCCTTATAAAATGAAAACTCAGCAGTGATAGAAAAATACCCTGACTAGCCTGCAAGGTGAATGACATTGTTAATCCATCTTATTTCAGAGACTGTTCCCAAACTACCAAATTTTGCAGATGAATTCTATTGCAATTTGGGCTCAAGATAACATGTCTGGCAAGAATAACTGGAAAAAGACATTATTAATGAGGAAAGAGAAAACACCAGTAGAGTTATTTCTATGTTTCTCCTTTGACTAAGATCCAGCACCTTTATCTTACATACATTGTGAGTAAATTAAAGGCATTCTTACTCAATAACTGTATCAATCAACTGGGAGAAAGTAGAAAATCATTGCTTGCAAAATTTGCACATGACCTCAAGCTACTGGATAAGTAAATAAAGACAGAGACAGGCTAGTCAGGCAGAGTGAGCTGGATTATTTTGTAAAGTGGGTTGATCTGAGTTGTGGGCCTTTGAAGACAACTGAATTTAAGGCTGTGGATTTTGAAACAAAGAATGTGGGTCCTGCTTTTGAGATAGGACACTGTAATGTTGTGACATCAAAAAGATCTTAAGAGAAAGCTACACAACTAGCAGGATAGGCATTTCCATTGAGATAGTTAGCCGAAGAGCTGATGTGACCTGTGGAGGTATAAGGAAAGGCACAGGTAGGAGGAGAGGTTGAGAGGAGGGCTGCCCGTGTAACCGCTGGCAAGGCCATCACTGGAACACTGGGGTCCTAATTTTGAGAATTCTGCTGCAAAATTGAAAAGGTTTTAAAAGAGTCTAAGCTGTAGTCTGGAAAACAGGTAGAAACCTGAACACAATTACTTTAAATTATTCAAGTTGCAGATGTCTCGTTGCCTACAGATACATACACATAGGAAAAGCTTCAGAAAACCAACAGCTCTTTAATGCAACAATAGAAAAGTCAAGACTGGGATCTTTGCTAGGCAAATCAAGATTTTAAACAAGGTGCAGATATTTTAAATGATGAATATGGCCTATCTTCTGGAGCAATTCAAGGTAGCTGTGGTGTATTCCCATTGCTAGAAGTTTAAGAAACCTGGCTGGATGTGTTTATGAAATACTCAATTCAGATTCAGCCAAAGTTCAGAGCTAATATGGAATACATTAGGTGAAGTTCTAGTTCCAGGGGTTAGACTAAAAGATTAATGGTTCCTTCTAGCTCAAAGATTGATGAGCGTTTAAGGAAGTCCTGTGTTAATGAAGACTGATACTGTCAGCATCATTGACTGTGCTGAAAACGGTATTATCACAACACTGGTCAGTATTTCAGTATTATTAGACCTTTTAGCCAAGGAATCTGTACAGATTCAAAAGCATGTCTGGGGACAGGAACCTCACCCCATTTTCGGTCCCAGCCACCCCTCTATCTGATTTGGATGACGAGAGGGGTCATAGGAACTTCCTGACAGAAACTTCACCCCGTGGTGGAGCAGGATGACAGCAGGACTCCGTCCACCTCCATCAGTGGCCTGAAGCATGGGATTTGCTGCATCAGTGTAGCTGTCCCCCTCACCCACTCAAACATTCCCCATATGACCCTGCTTGTTCACCAGCTCTGCTCTGACAGCTTGCTGTGGAGGGGTAAAGGAGCAAACTGTAGTGAAAATACTGTGCAGAGAGCTTAGTCCAGCTCTGGTGAGAGGAAATAGGGAGGAGGCACAGGTGGAAGCACAAGGGGACCAGGCAGCCAAGGGCTGGGCTGGGCTGTGCAGGGCTCCTGAAGCTAGTATGCAAAACAGCTTGTTCAGCACCTCATAACTTTGTTATTATTCATTAATTGTGATGGGGTGACAAGACCCAACAAAAGGAATTGGAACATTCCTAAAACCTAACAATACATGGAGGTAGGTGCATGCATATAAAACAGTCTTCCTGGAAGGAGGTAGACCTTTAATTCAGGTTTGAATGAGTTGTGGTGCTTTCAGGAAGAGCCTTCTTGGATGCAGCACTCGAAGCTTCTCTGCTGGGTCAGCGTGCAGCCTGCTAACCCAGCTCAAGGTCTTAGCTCTGAGCTTGGCCCAGCTGAGAAGATCTGAACTGGGCCAGGGACCCAGGATCTCAGCTATGGGAACAGCTTTACCAGAACTAATGCGGAAGGATTGTAAGGAGACTGACAGTAGTCCCAAGCTCATTTGTGCTCAGAAAATAATCTCCCATTCTGATTGCACCTACTAGCAGAGTTAAAGGAAATTCTTCTTCATGGCATTGGATTTCATCCCAGAGTGAAAGCCAGTGTCCATTGCCCATGAGTGGGGAGGGTTGCCTCCATACGATACAGTTACCCTGTAAGGGCTCTTTCCTAATTTTTATAGAGCCCATGGACAAGCTTTCCCTGAACTTAGTCAAAGATCTGTGAACATCAAAACTCACTCAAGGTTGTAAATATATCTCAATATAGAGTCTGGATGCCTTGATTCAAAGAGCTTCCCAGTAAAGCAGAACACAGCAATTATGTCCATATCCAGAAACAAATTATGTTCACCTTGTAATTTGATTTTGATGTTATGTTTTGCAGTTATCTCCTTTGGCTCTGAGTCATTTTTTTTAGTGGAAATACTGACACATGTAATGGCTCATAACAGCATATGGGAAGCAGTACAAATCTTTCCACCCTTCCCTCTGCCTCTGGTCACCAGGACTCATTCACTCATTGTCTTTTAGCAGCAGAAAAGCATTAGACTGCATATAACCATAGCATATTTGTGTGCACCTGGGAAGTGTTGAAAAAGCTTCTTCTCATATAAATGATGGTGATTTTTAGCCAGGCTGAACCTCATATGTGTGGAGCATCTGATAGGATGAAAGACTTCTGAACACTAAGGCTTACCAGGGGTGTTTTTCTGATGTCCTTAGAGGTTTTGTGTAACTTATTCCAGCCTCTCTGTGAATTCCCTCTCTGACTTCTACACAGTTAATGCAGTCTGGTTTTGGAGATGTCTCTAGGGCTCTCAGTGGAGCTGTATATATATTTTTTTCTCTGAAAACTGAAAAACTGGAAAAATGGATAACTCTTCCTAGTACTTTCTTGCAAAGCAGGTAAGGGGAAAAGAAATGGATTCCACTGAAAAGCCCAAGAACTGCCTTTAAAAAAGGTCCTGTTACAAATTAGGCCAAAGACATTCTACTACCTCTGTAGGCAGCACCAACTAACAAACGGACGAAACTGCAACAAATGGCAACTAAACACTGCTTTGTTCCAAATTTAGAAAAGTTGTTTTCCTTCACTTCCAAGCTGGCAGACACACAGTTAAAACAATGACTTCTTTCATTTTTTATTGCCAGATTTCAAGGTAAAGTTGAGCCCAGTTATCTATGTTAAAAAAATAATTCTATGTATTGTCAGTAATATAATAAATTCCCATTATTGAATTATAGTAATATAGACTGGTTTTGTATTTCACTATTCTCACTTTCTTAAATCAGAAGATGCTCACTTTCAGACAGCTGATTTTTATCTGTATGTTGCTCTTCAGCATCAAACGTAATTAGACTACAGTAAAGGCTGACACTATTTTTCAGCAACTTACTAAGAAACAGCAAATAAAATCCCACTCTAAACTTACATAATCTCCAGAAAGCAATGGTGTTTTCCAAGATTTTGTTGCTGTGACTCCATGTGGAATGTAGTTCTCTGTGTTGAGATTTATGTCAGTAGAGTTCTGTTAGAACAAGGAAAATGCTGACTCCTGAAAACATTCTAATGACATGTATTAACACTTAAAATTCTATTCATGCCCCTGACAGCTAGGAGCAACACTTGAAGCTATATCCATAAAAGTACTCCTGACTCATTGCCAAGGAAGACTATTGCAGTGCAGCATACTTGTTCGTTGAGTAGAGTGAGACTGAGAAGGCATTTAGATCCTGAAAATCCTGCTCCACTACCTAGCATGGGGGTGTTGTGAGCTGCCACGGCTGCTGTGCTGCTTGGCAATTCTGCTTCTGCACATCTGTATGACCGCCTGGGCTCAGCAGGACAGTGACTTCACAGGAGACCGGCTGGGAGCTGGAAAAGATTCAGTCTTCTGCCTATATTCCTCCAAAGGGCTTGATCTGGTAAGTCTGTTTGTTAAACTCATAGCACATTCCCACAGGCTTTTTGTAAAACGCAGCCATGACTACCATTTTTTTTTTAATATACAAGAAGTAGGTATGATGTTCCTTTTTAATTAACTTGCCAGTGATTGGACCATTTGCCAAGAAATGGGAGGATTTCTGCCTTTTGAGCAACAATCCCCTTCAAGTCTGAGAAGGTTCAGACCTATGTGTCCCATCTCCTGGGAGTAGCTATAAGATTATGCTAGGGCATGGCATCATCAGCTCTTCACCTGTTGGAAACAGGCCACTTTTCTGAAAACCCTCTGCAAGATCCACTGGGTGAACAGAAAGAGGCTCTGTGGCTGGTGTCTAGGACAACCACCAGACTGGATAGATACTTAGTTCCCAGGCTTGGATAAAATAGGAAAG
>NW_008825016.1:3276370-3286807 GCF_000699105.1 Pygoscelis adeliae | reverse complement strand
AAACTTTTTTTAGTTTGTTTGTTTGATTTTTTTTTTACATGTCAATAGATTCAATTGAATACTGAAATGAATCTTTGAATACAAAGTACAATTTGTACTTTGCAGTACAGAAGCAACTGTCTCACTTAATAGCTGGAGGAGAGAGTAAATCTTTAGGACTTTACAAGTATCTTTGCAAAAGAGGGCAAAAAACCCAAAGGAGAAAATGGCAGACCTTTGAGTCCGCATACCAATAATCACTGCAGCCAACAACTGTGCAAAGGCACAGGAGTTTACGGAAGTTCTTTTGACTGGTGATGAGAAAAATAATTAGGAAAAAGCATAGATATTTGGTCAACTAATGATTTGATGTGTGTAGGGGAGAGTTCAGGCCTCCAGCTTCAACATACTTGGCTATCTCTGTACTAATAAATGGGATGTGCCTGATGCTGTTCACTGCACTGAGGCCAACTGGCAAAGCAATACTTGAATTACGCTGTTAAGTTCTCTCGTTCTCTAAAACAGGGTGTTTGAGTGAAGGCTGGGTGGTATCAACCACAAAGACCTTTGAAAGACAGCCGTCATTATTATCTCATGTGACAGAAAAGGGGAAGTCTGTAGAGTTCTGTACAGATGCTGAACTGGGTGACAGTCAAGATCAGAAGAAAAAGTTGTTCCAGTAATCGGTGATGTGACAGTCTGAATAGAAATTTTAGCAGTGAGGGTACACAGAAAAAGCTATTGTGCATAAATGGTCATCTGCAGTTCAGTTGGTGTCTGAGGATGAAGTTATTGAGTAAAAAGTTGGAGAGGGAGAAAAAGTGCATGGCCAAAGGTTATGGGATCCTCATAAAAAGATGAAAAGGGAAGAGGAACATCTTCTAAAGAACATGCTGAAAGATGATTGCAAGGGAAGGGAGGGAAGAGAGAGAGAGAGCAGAGCACATGCTGTCGGGAAGTACTTGACGGACCATACTGCAGGCATCGGAAGGGATGAGGGAGGATGGAGATGGATCCTAAGCCAGAAGGGAAACTGCCAGAAGCACTAGTCATAGCCAGCTCAGTGGAAAGCCACTGCAGGGAGTCAGGCTGGAGAGCAGAGAGGGGCACCAAGATGGTTACTATAAACTGTGCCCCCACTGAGTTTAACGATCAAAAGAGAATGAGAAGGGGACAAGCTGATAGCTTAATGGAGGGGTGGGACTGAGATACATGTTTGCACTGTAAGTAGAAGAAACCAGAGATGACTGAGAAATCAGAAACTAGTAAGGGGTGAGACAGGGGTGAGTTCAAGGGAGGTCAGATGGGAGAAATTTGGGACTTTGTCTACACAGAGAGGGAAATGGCAGGAAGAGGAAGAAAGGACCCGAGGATCAGTCCAAAGGTAGAGAATTGTACCACTGCAAGTGTTGGTTCAGCTTCAACAAAACCAGTGGCATAGATTCATTCAGCTATGAAGATGGCAGAACTGAATTTGCAGCAGAGGACTGGGATTTCTACAAGAAGGTGTAATGTACAAGCAGGTGCTGGCGACACGTTTGTTGGGTTTATGGATAAGGCCTAACAGGGAAGGAATGGGACAAAAAGGTTCAGAATGGAGGCTAATGAAGCATGAAGAGCATCAGACACAGTATTCGTATAAAGAGGGAAAAAAAAGGCAGAGGAAAAAAGGGAGCTGGCTCTGCCAGTTGATGGGAAATCATGAAGGAGCAAATGGCTGATGCTGAAGGGATGGCCAAGAGGAGAAGTTTAGCCACAGTGAATTTAGAGAAGCAGCAGTGCTGCATGGAGGCCAACTCCAGTGAATAACTTTCAGCTGAAGCACTGAATCTTGATGAAGACCCGGGGAAACATACAGGAGAAGGGAATTAGACAGGGGAGTTGGAAATACTGAGGATTAGTATGAGGAACTGGAAAGACAGAAAGAGGGAGAAAGTGAGGGGATAGCTGATCCCCAACAAGTAGGCTGATGGTGAGACTTCCTTTTGGAAGGGCTTCTTTAATTGTCGAGGCTGTAGCAAGCATCTTTTTTTATCCTCTAGGAACTTTACCCTAGAAGTCTTATTTAACGCCATTATTATATCGTTTTGTGCTCAGTTAGCTTTATAAGCCTCAGAGGAGGATTGTGAGCATCCCTTCCACACAACCCTGTATTTCTCTTGCTGTTAATTTAATGCTTATGAAGAGCCTATAAATTTGTATTGATCTTTTTTTTCTCCTCCTTGCAGGCTTCAACCACAGTAATATATGGAACAGATGGGAGTCTTTAACTCATTAGAGGGAGCCAGTTTAATAGTGACCCCATCAATCTGTTCTATTTTTACCTTGGAGACAGAAGGGTGTAGTTATATGCATCTGCTGTTGTGCATGTACCTAGATGGCAAGTTCTGAAGTTATTGAGACAGAACAAAAGGAAATGGGAATGTTGCAGACATTTTGGCATGCTACTGAGCAGAAAGCATAACTAGAGTGAATTTATAACTGTGCTGCAGTTACTTAAGGAAAAACAAGAGTACACAAGCACAGCTTGGTATGCTTCAGAGTTTGACCTGTTCGTGTTTAAAAAAAAAATTAACTCAACTGATGCGTACACCACCTCTTCTAAATTTAATCACTCTGGGACAATTAGAGTAATTTTGTGTTTTCTGCTTTAGTGCTCCTCTGAAACTATAGCATCTGGATAGCTTTAAGGACTGATTTAGCTCAGTAAAACAGAAAAGAAAAATGTGTGCTTCTGTGATTAACAGCTTCCTTTCATGAGGATTGCTTTCTCTTTCTTCTTTTGTTTTTCATTGCTGAGTCTGGCTTTCTGAAAGGTTAGTGTATTAACTGACAGGGAAAGCTTCACTTGAAAGATTACCACACATAACGCACAAATAAAACACAAAAGAGTGAGACATGGAAAATAATGTGGCACTCATTTATTAAACAAATTAAGTTTCTGCAATGACAGAAGCTTTATTTCTAGTAATTAGCACAGTGTACAATATAGCAATATTTGCTTTTGCTTAATTTGGGAAACTCTCTTGGAAAGATGGCTGAAATGTGGGGCAACTGCATATACTGAGCAAAACAATTCTTGGATTTTACAACTTTATTTCAAATCAAGACCATGGACTTGAAAACTCTGAAAACACACCCTATGACTGCTCATTAAGCAGTGAGTAAAACTTGAATTGCACTAATGTTATTGGAAGTGCATAAGAAAGTGTAATGAAAACAAAAACATGACTGCAGAATACATTTGGTTTTGTTTTAAGAGTTTATATCGTCTCATAAAAACAGTAAGAAGAAAATGTAGATATCATCCAAGATAGAAACAATTCTACTTATAAAATGGACAACAGATACATTGTGTGGTTTTCTTCCCATATTACTAGTTGGTAGGAACAGGACCATAAAAATACATCTTCATTCTCTTAGAGATTTTTGCCTTCTCCATTATGCGATATTACTTATCGCATAATGTGACACCAACATAATGTCTGTAGCAGCCAATTGTCATATCCCAGCCAGATGTTCCAGCCAGAGAATTGGCTTTTTAGTGACAAGCCATTAATTCCATTCCAGTAACTAATTACGGTGCCTTAAGCTGCATCTCCAAAATAGATTCTTTTTACCTTTGCCCTCACAAAGAACTGTCGTACCATTTCCTGAAAGTTCAGTTTGTTTCCTTTTAAGTAAACTTCCAAAGAAGATAAATGAATGTAATTCCAGATTATAGCCTGAAGTAAAGAACAAACTGCAAGATCAGATAAACTCCTATTCCAGTTTTCATAAAATAAATAAATGATGTAAGAAATGGCTGCAAACATTTTCGAAATAGGTGGTTGATTAAAAAAAATCTCTAAATCAGTGGCTTCAGACTTTCTAATTGCTTAGTACAAAGGCCTTACCGAGCATAGATGAGCATCCTACATATTTTAGTTCCAGCTTCTTTCAAATTTGAATGTATTAGTAATACATTTGTTTTTTGTATTGTTTTCTTTAAAAAAAATAAAGCAACAGGTGAAACATGAAAGTGTTAATAATTTAAACAATGGGTTTTGTAACTGACCATTCCAAATCATACATTTATGTCCCCACAGGGGGAAAAAAAACCCCAAACCTTACAGACAAAAACCCAAAGTAACTTACAGACAGCCTCATTTTTCTTTTTGCATCTGTCAGTAAGCAAATAACGAATAAAACACAGTATTGTCAATGAGTATTGATTACAGCATTAAGGTTTCCTGCTCAGATGTTTTTAAAGGGAAAGTGTAATTAACAGTGACATCTGAAAATAATTACGGATTTCTTAATTAATAATTACGGATTTCTAATTAAAACCTAGCATAATCAGTCCAGACATTGCCACGTACACTGTGCAGCTCAGACCACAAGCCTGAACCTCAGCTAACCTGTATCCCAATACATAAGTAACATTTGCCATGACGGTTCTTGGTTTATGGTGAAATAGCAGAAGTGTTCTGGGACTTGTTGCAACTCTAAGATGTGCGTCAGGACCAAAGCCCTTGCCTACAAACACAGCTGAGCCTCATCGCAAGTGAAAGCTGCTTTCCAGAAGTGCCGTGTCCACAGCTAGGAGGTTATTCTGGGTGGGGATATTCTCCACTCGCTCTGTGGAAATGGACCCGCTGTACTTTAATAATCAGCTGAGGGCAGAACAAGGTTAGGAGGAACAAATTACCCTGTAATATGGACACTAGTGCTGCAGGTTGGTAAGAAAAGCTGGAGTCCAGTCCTGCACAGTCATGGTTTATGTATTTTAGCAGATGGCTATATAATGTAAAATCCTGATGCAGTTCTTGAGGTGTGGCTGGTACTCAAGATTTCCCCCTTTCTGAACAAGTGTCTTAGGGCAACCCTGGCTAGTGCAGAGGCAGAGTCCAGCCATAGCACAGAGGCACAGCTTCAACACAACACTGTCGTTGATAGTTGAGGTGTTTTTGAACCACTTCAGGTGAATAGAGGGCTAGAACGCAGGTCCCACAAGTCTTAGGCTTCAGTGAGTAAGCTGTATTAAAAAAAACCCAAATAATCAAACAAGGTAAAATTTGTGGGTTTTGGAGAAACCGGGACCGTTCTTGAAGAAGAAGTGGCTTCAACTCCATTGACCTCCGAAAAAATCTGAACCTAATCTGTATGTTAGGCATGTTTTGAACTGGCGGGCTGACAGGAGGAAGGTGTGGGAATGCTTCAGAGCTGGGCCTTCGTGGGACCTAAGTCTGAGGTCTGAATCAGCCTGCCAAAACAGGGTTGAGCCTGAACTGGGACTTCGGAAATCAGGGCCTCTATGGTACAGAACAAAAGCATGTATGCAGTTGTGACAGCTGCACAGTTAAGCTGTTTCTAACACTGCCAAGCAGAGGTTTCTGGACTGCATTTCTAAATGCTGGTGACCAAATTCCTCCTGTTCCAGTAGCTCTGAGCCAGAGCTCTTGGCTGCATTTGGCTCTGAGCAGCCTGACCAAATAGTGTAGGACAGAACGAGAAACTGAGTTTAAGGCCTTAGTTAACATTTTGGTCTCCAAAAGCAAATAGAATTCAGTCAAATACATGGTAGTTAGAGCAAACATAACTTTTCTTCACAGAAAAAAAAAAGAGAAGTGGGAATTTCAGCTGAGAAAGGACTATAGAAGTTGATCTGCACAGTTAAAATGTACCTGAATCAAAACCAAGGGCAAACCCCCCACTAACATCACCTGAGAGAGGAATTCAGCTTTTTTTTTAACCTATGTTTAATGTTCTGGCTGGAAGGTTGAATTCTCTTTGAGGTGATGTCAAACTTGTTTGCAGAGACAGATTGCTTATTTAAAATTCAAAGTAGTATTATAAGACTGATAAACCAACAAATGTAATTTTAAATGTTCATCATGTATGTAATCTTTTAATTGTCTTCCTAAAAGTATCTTACAAATGAGAAATACCAGACTTTCCCCCAGGTAGTCTTTGAGGCCTGATATCAAAGTGTGAATATTGTGTGTACATGACCATACATATTATTCTGTCATGGGTTACCTTACAGCAATGAGTCTTTTATGATTTTAGATGCATATAACCCCACTTAAAGTCTACATAATGCAATGGTACCATGACAATTATAATATCTTACCTAGTAAGATTTTTTTTTTAGAAAATGCTGCCTGATTGTAGCTTTGGATATTTACTTGATTTAGAAATGAAACTGAGGCCCAGATTCTTTTATATTAAGATCCAAGAACCTGATAAATTGCTGCTGTCAGCTACATGCAAATTACGTCTAGAAGCAGAGCTTTTGCCTTCACTTCCCAGACAGCATAAAATTAATGAGCCAAACACATGAGGTCCTCTTATACAACCAAAATAGAAGGGAAAAGAAAATTTTGGACTGGCAGTTGTTCAGAAATCTTGAGACTGCTTGTAAATATGACCCAAAAATGAACAAAAGCCAGAGACTATTAACAAATGAGAATTTGTTGTCAGTTGGGGGACTTTATGATGGGAGCAAGTTAAGGGTGGCATTTGTGAAAGGTCACAGAGTTTTGATTTAATTTGCCATCTATCAGTTCATGTGACAGAAGTTTCCTGTAGCAACTCGAGCTACTTTGAAGGAGGCACAAGAGAAACTGAGAAGTTGCTGCAATTGGTTTAAGTCAGTTAGAAATTTGGATGTTTCTATGTATATCTGCTATGTGACCGTGTCCTCTCAGAAGCCCAGGAGCCCTACTTTGATTGCTTTGCAGAATGAGGCAGTCATGTCTTTCCCACTTACTTTGGCATGCTTGGGAGACACTGGGGGTGTGTGTGTGGAGGGTGGAGCAGCAACTTTCCTTTCTTTCTCAGGGGCTGTTTTGTGGAACAGAATATCTCTTTACAGATCTACTGTCACTCTCTGTTTTCCTGATACAGAGCCTCCCAGCTATTAGCTGGCCACGGCCAGGACTTCTTACAAAGAAGTATGTGAAAAAGTGTATGTGGAACTGTTAAATAGCAAGTAAAACTCCAAAGCGTAAGAAGAAATCCCAAGACACTGGTTTCATGAAGACAGCCAAAAGGGGAGGGCGTGGGAAGGACGAAAGGTTGCGAAGTCTACTGCAAAGGCAGCTCTAAGCGAAGGAGACCTTGCAGGTGGGACAGCTATGGGCTCTACAAAAAGAAAATGACTGTGTCACGGAAGAAGAGGAATGTATGTATCTCTGCTTATGATACAGAAGTTGTGTTCAGATTTGTCCCTGCCAATTTTGAATTTCCCAAATGGTGACTCCAAACTTTTATTGGAGAGCTTTAAGGAAAGAAGATTGAGATAATTGAGGTCCAGATTTGGACATCAGTGGCAACGGAGAATGTGTGGAGAGATTATAATTTTGTTTTAGTAAGACTGATCATCAGTTGATGCCTATCCAGTTGGCGAGGAAGGACCATGGAGACAGAGTCATGTTCTCTGTTTTCAAATGTGATCCTTTCACATTAGGGTTGTGGACAGCTCTGTATGAAGTGGGAAATGGTTTATTGCTGGTGGTGTTTTCCATGCTGTCCACGGTCCAGGGATAAATAAGTCTGTTGTCAAGGCTGTCAGCTTGTTACCTGTCACAAACAGTAGATTACACCCGCTTGTTTGTTAATTCTATGTAGGTCTAGCTTCTGGAGTCACCCTCCTAAAACATACACAGTCTTCCTTCAGGCTGTGTTGTCCTTATAAATGATACAGCTACAGCCTTAATGGTTTTTGCAACCTTCTTCTGTAACTTCTACACGTCACGTCTTATTTCCCTTGCTGAGTTTGGCACTAGTTATTGAATTAAAACTTTATATAACTATACTACCACCCCCTCAAAAAAACCCCAAAACCCAGCAAAACCAAACTCCTTTCTTTGTTAATGTCTCTTAAAATGAGGGCCAATTTAAATCAGCCTGGAGCCCTTCTGCTTCAACATTAATCATGAACTCAGGAAAGCCGTGTGTATTAGCACTTTTTGCCATTCGAGAGCTTATGTTTTGGTGGTGGTAAAACAGTGTTTTAGTAATATCTTATCCTGGAACTAAGCCTTGAGCACTAAAAATAATTGTGTGCCCTTTGCAATTTGTTGTTCTTTACTAAAAAGACTAGAATCTAGTGTACAAATACACATTTTCTAATCTGTAGCCATTGTAGATCAAAGTTGTGCTGCTCAAGATGCCTGTGTATCATTGTGGTGTGGGTAAGGCAGACACAATTTCATCAGGGCAAGGAGATGGCATCTAGCTCTCCTTCCAGAATGGTCCGAAGGCACTCTATCAGATAGGAAAATAACCACCCTGCATGCCTGATCTTGACTAAGGAAAAAAATGGAGAATGAGCACAGTAAGAATTGCATGTAAGCATCCCTCTATAATGATTGTAGTGGAACTCTTCCAGGATATACCAAGGACAGAAAGGCCTTGTGTTCATGTGGAAAAAACGGTTTTTAATATGTTTGAAAATGCATACTGAAGTGCTCAGTGCTTTGGGTGGAATGCACTCTGCCTAACTTCAGGCACAGACAGCATGGGAACCTGCATCCTAAAACAGGATGTCATCTGACATCCAAAGGTCAGCTGAATCCCAGTTAGAAATTCTACACCACATCTGCAAAGCAGCTGAGGTCAGTTTGCTTAGTGGTGACCTTGGCGAAATAGCCCTTTTTAACTCACCAGGCAGCTCTTAGGGAACTTGGCCCACGCTCTGGTTTAGCATCCCCTTCCAAGAGCAAAAACACAAGGGGCTGCCCAGCTCCACAGATTTCCCACTAACATCTGAGTTCCAGTGCACTCCTCTGCTCATTATTCCTGTTGCATTTCCCTTTCTAGTGAAAAAAGGCCAAAACAAGGGGGTAGAGCCTGGACCTTGTAATTTTTCCAATCCCTGAAGTGACTTCATGATTACTTTTGTTTTGGTTACAACAAACGCTTGTTAGATGACCTTGTCATCAAGACAACCTTCCCTGCCAGCAAAATACTTACTTCAAAGGAGGTAGCTTGTTGTCTGGGTCCATTACTTTCAAACAGTGCAGGATTTCAGCCAAGAGCCTACTATGAGACAATTTATACTAAGGTGCGTGGGAAGATGCACCAGAGAAGGCCATGCTTTCAGTAAAAGTAGTAAAAGCTGGGCATCCGAAATGCACTTGACAGCTAGGGGAAAGTCCAAACAAAGATTTTCTAACTCTCATATGTTTTATAAATCAGAGACAGAATTCCCAATGGTCTGTACTTTGATGTATGTAAAGCCTTCATTTTCCTACTGTGGACGTGATCTTAGTCTTTTGAGGGAGGAACTGAGAGTATATCTGCCACATGGTGTTTTTATGTGGTCTTCTTCAAGCAGAAGAGAGTGAGCTCTGCCCATATCCTGACCCGGCCAGACACTGCACATTCATGTTAGCTCAGCATCAAGGCTAAGTTTATTTACCGTTTCTCTTACTAGGGCTATGACTGCTTGCTTACACTATATATCTTCTCGCTCACCGAATATTCCAGGACCTCTTGTGGCTCAAATGCTGAGTTCAAATGGTTGTGGAAGGAGAAAATCATGGGAAGGAAAGAAAGGGAACATCAAATTTTATTTTTAAATAAAAACTCTGGGAAATAAATAATTTAAAATAAGACTGTAATGATCTTATTGGTATACTAGTGCTACTAAGTAATACATTATTCTGCCATAGCCACATTCTAGAAAGCAACTTTTAGGAGGATGTGTTATTTACTACCCCTACCTTTAACTGAACTTTCTAAGCTATGAAAGATATTATGACAATGTCCTCCACATACTGAATTGGTACTATCTTTTTGAACAAAATTCCAGCTGTTTAAGGAATTAGTCAATAGGGCCCTCTGGGAAACTGCCCTCAGGCACAAGGGAGCAGAAGAGAGCTGGCAGATCTTTAAGGACACTTTCCATAGAGTGCAAGAACTCTTGATCCCCAGGCATAAGAAATCAGCCAAGGAAGGCAAGAGACCGGCATGGCTGAGTCGAGACCTGCTGGTCAAACTAAAGGGCAAGAAGGAAATGCACAGGCAGTGGAAGCAGGGACAGGTATCCTGGGGACGCTGCCTGGTTGTGTAAGGATGGGGTCAGGAAGGCCAAGGTGTGGATGGAGCTGAATTGGCAAGGGATGCAAAGCATAATAAGAATGGCTTCTACAGGTATGTCAGCCAGAAAAGGAAGGTCAAAGAAAGCGTACTCCCCTTGATGAGCAAGACTGGCAAACTGGTAACAACAGACGAGGAGAAGGCTGAGGTACTCAACAACGTTTTTGCCTCAGTCTTCACTGGCAACCTCTCGTCCCACGCCTCTCGAGCGGATGGACTGCAAGGCAGGGACTGGGGGAGCAAAGTCCCTCCCACTGTAAGAGAAGATCAGCTTCAACACCACCTGAGAGGAACCTGAACATACATAAGTCTACGGGACCCAACAAGATGCATCCCAGAATCCGGAGGGAATTGGCTGGTGTAGTTGCC
>NW_008825016.1:3237974-3275970 GCF_000699105.1 Pygoscelis adeliae | reverse complement strand
ACAGGACAAGGGGGAATGGCTTTAAACTAAAGGGGGGTAGATTTAGACTAGATATAAGGAGGAAATTTTTTATGCTGAGGGTGGTGAAGCACTGGCACAGGTTGCCCAGAGAGGTGGTGGATGCCCCATCCCTGGAAACATTCAAGGTCAGGTTGGACAGGGCTCTGAGCAACATGATCTAGTTGAAGATGTCCCTGCTCATTGCAGGGGGGTGGACTACATGACCTTTAAAGGTCCCTTCCAACCCAAACTTTTCCACGATTCTGTGATCTTTCTAATAGAGCCATCTTTTGAGTCCCAAATTAATTGCAACTCTTCTTAATTGACATGAGGCACAAATCATAACCGTGCCATCGATATGCATTAAGGATGCCATTAATGACAGGAATAAGATATCAGTCAAGCAGCTAAAAAACTGGAGCCATCTCGAAACATTTACCATTGATTAAAACAGCCAAGTCAGATCTTGCATAGAACAATGGTTATCTAGTGTTCGCTACCAGAAATTCAGATGGTAATCGCCAGTTAATGTTACAAGACTGTATTTCTGGTTTGGATAAAAGCAGGTGTATCCAGAATATGGAGCAGCTATAAAATGAAGATATCTGTCAAAGATACTCACATTGAAACTTAATTGAAAAATAAATCAGAATGTTTATTGGCAAGTACACTGAGACCTTTCGCTGGCATAAATCAGCATAGCTCTGTTTACTTTGGGAGTGATTTATACCAACTGGTATTTTTTACCGACCTGGTATTTTTTAAAAATTAGCCAGTCTTATCAGGACATATAGTCATGTGTCACACAGTCTCACATGTGTGACATTTTCACTAGTCTGCTTAAAGGTAAACTTTGTGCACTACCTAATCTCAGTTTCTCTTGTGTGTTCATAGTTGACTGTCATTGAGGGGATTAGGATTTTCTGTGATGGCTGAGATTAACTCTTATTTGCCCTACACATTGGTCTATATGGGACAACGAAGTAATGCTGCCCAAAGTGCCCTGCATCTGGCTCAAAAGGGAGGAAGCTGCTGTGGGTGTGAAGGTCCTGGGTTAGATTCCTGTCACGGCCCACTGTGAAAGAAAGTCTTTCAAAAACTGTTTCAAAAGCAAAACGCATTTCATGGGCTCCCTAGAAATATAACTCCCTGACTCTGGAGCTGCTTACTGCTTCATTCCTGGCTCCCCGACTCCCCGCTGTGTTGGCCATTGGAGAGATGAGGGAAGAGCAAATGGGCCAGCAGCAAACCAGATTTCCATGGGAATCGTCCTCGAGTCTGTTGGACGTTTTGTCAACATATTCCCTAGAACATTTCAGTTCTGATATGTCTGGCATTTTCTGTCAGAAAAATGCCAAGTCTAGAAAAACTTCTGCTGTGTCAGCTGTATTTTTGACTACATGCCTATTTATGTTAAGGCTTTTTCTTTTACACACTGTTGTTTTTCAGTTGGAATTAATTGAGATAATTGAAAAAGCCACTTAGAACAAGCAACCCTGAAAGGCACATGTGTTTATGTTAACCATAAGAGAAAAGCTTGGGATAGTGGTGGGGCACGGCTGTCATTAAAGTGGTACTAGGTGATGGCCGGGAGCGCTTGTTAGCCCTGGGCACCACTTCGCAAGTGGGCAGACTTACAGGAAAAGAGGGGATCAGGAGGGCCCAGCACCTTGGCAGGTCCTTACTGAAGCCACCAAGACCTGAGGCATGTGCAGATGCCTGTGCCGGGACCCCCACCCTGGGCAGGTGGCTGAGGTGGTGAATTGTGCCGCTGGAGCGGTCATACAAAGAGCAAAGTTGCACCGTAGGGATGGTGCGTGAGCAGTACAATAGCTGACATGTATGGATCATTTAAATTGGTTTACTGCTTTGTAAAATGCTGTGTACGGTGACTGATGTGAAAACAGAAGAGGCAGCTTAGGTATGAGCTATGTTACTTGGGTTTCTCCAGAGAAAATTGGTTTATCTTCCACTGGTCCATAAATTCAATTTGCCTCTTTGACTTCCTGTATTGATACAAATGGAGTAAATCAGAAGACGGCTTAAGCAGACATGTTGAGGTAAGCGTTTTTCATTCCTTTTTCTCAATTAAATGAGCTGCAATTGCATTACGGGCGACTCTGCTCCTCCAACTCATAAATATTCTTAATGCATTCTGTCTAGAGAAACCTATGGTGACGCAAACAACTGCCCCCCTGACCCGTCCTCTCCATTCTTTGACATATGTTTGGAGAGCTACATTTTGAATTGGAGCTCTTGCTAGCTGGGATATGGAAATATTGAGAGTTCTTTGTATATCCGTTTTCTTTCATATGTGGGTACAGACTGTCTAATTGTCAGATGGCTACAAATTGTAGCTGGAAGCAGGATTTTAGAGTACAGGCTTGCTTTTAAGAGCCATTCTGGTACTGGTTCAAAATTAACTTTCAAAACATTTTATAGGTCATTTTCTTGCCTTAGAGAAGAGTGCAGCTGGAATGAAGAGCAGATTTAAAGAGTGCAGATGCTTTTGTAAAGCCGGACAGAAAAAGGTAAAAAAGTCTCCTGCATGATGCAGCTTTACATACAGCTAATATACAGATCAAAAATCAATGATGGTTGCAGAGAAAAGGAAAGTAACCATCACCAGTATTTTTGTGGTTTTGAATTCATATAAACTTACTTATTCTGAAAAATGCTGCTTTACTAGCCTCTGTAGGGCTAATTTAAAAAATGTTCTGCAGCCTACCTGTGAATTAATTATTCGTTGCACTTGCAAACAAAGACAACATCAGCTCTTTCTGCAGTGTTGTGCTTTTTTTTTTTTTTTAAGTGTTTTGGCTGAAAGTTTATAAAATGAGGATTTTCTTTTTTAAGCAGAACAATCCTGCTTACTAAAAGAATGCAACAGACATATTCAAGGACTGTCTAATTTAACCCAGAGTTTTGGATCTGCTGTGAAAATCAGTTATTGCTTTCTAATTTTGGGTTTTCATACTGGCAGTATAATAAACTGATCCTGTCCAAATATCCATCTTTCCCCTTACATCCAGTAAGGACAAGAGTAATATACATATTTTATTTTTCTGTCATAATTCAAGCAAGTATTTCAGTTTGTAAAGACTATTGCAACACTGCTTTGGAAAGGAGATGTAAAGGTAGTATTTTTATGCTGCCTTAGCAACCCACCATAGTATTTTTACTGTAATGATCCAGTTTACTTTTCCACAATGAGACATCATGGAAATGGAAGGTATTTTCAGAGCGTAAGATGTGGTTTAGAGCAGCAGACAACTTTCCTACCAGTGCTGTGAAGATCCACAGAATATTTCTTTTTCATTTACTCTTCCCTACAAGATGACTGTAGACCAGACACTCTGAGATTACTTGACAAGACCACTGGGACTTGTTCACCCTGTAAACCAGAGCCCAGGCCTTCCATGCTCCAGATTAATGTCATAATCAATAGGTTACAAAGTAAGGTATTTACATTTCTCAGCTTTGAAGGCTCTTATCTTCTTGATTGCTGAGCTGCAGAGGCTTCACAGATGTTTCTCTCACTCAGGGCATGGTACAGACATGGTGAGGACCTGCTCCTCAGAAACATGTATTTTTGTCATGGTTCAGGACCTAAGGCTACCTCTTCCTGAAAGCGTCTCAAGGTACTTTCCACTAGGAGAGGGCACCTCACTCAATATAGCAAACTGACCATGTCTAAACTCTAGGGAGGAGGTGGAAATTTTAGTTAGCTATAATTTCTTGGCTTTCTGTGCAGTGCATGGCATATTTTTGGATTGCCCTTTGGAACTGTGCCTAATTCTATCCATTAACTATGTAGGATGCCAGGATCTCTGACCTTGTTCTTCTGAGTTGCACTGCACAAGTTAGAAGTGCTCAAACTTGTTTTGTGGATCTTGCCTCTAACCTGTAACATGGGGTCCATTAAAAAGTAGAAAGCTAACTTTTTAAAGCAAACATCAATGATGCTGAGTTCAAGGAAAGCCCCACAGTGAACCTTGTGTGCTATGACCTTGCCTCAAGAAATTCTTGTTCAGATTAGCATCACGTCGACCACATGCAGAGCAGCTGAAGAGTGAGGGAAATGAAATGCTGATATTGGAGGGAGTGAAGTCAAGCCTGGAGACACGCAGTAATCCACCTCCCAAAAGAGGAGGCACTCCTGGAAACTTCTCGCTGTATGGTGCTACTGGGACAAGATCTTTGCTGCCTCCCAGATTTCTGTAACATCAATCCCTGCTGAGAGGAGCTTGGCACACTGAACTTCCTTGAGACCCCTCATCTGTGCTGGGAGACTCCAGTGGGCGGTAGGAGAAGAAAGCTGCTGACATGACAAACGTGGCTTGCTGGAGTTGGACCTAGCTGGGGCCTGGGTGAGAAAGGCTTTGTAACTGAGCTGAAGGTGTTGCTCCAGGGTAATGGAAAGGAAACGCAGTCCACTCAAAATTGTTTGCAACAGTCCTGGCCAGTGTTTCTGTCACTTAGCAGTGGTTTACTAAGGAGTTCTTGTGCATTAATATAAAGAAGGTGGATGGCTTGGTGCCATCATTCCTATTTAAAGGTGACTAACGAGTTTGTATTTACCAATCTGTGCATTTGCAGTAGGTATCGCAGATGCTGTTTAATTGCAAATGGAAGATGTAGTGGACAATATGCATAGTGTGCTGTGGGAAGACTGAGTAGAAATGAATTGTCATTGGATTTCACTAAGAAGCTGTGGCCCAGACTGTGAAGGAGAACGTATGTCCTGACGCTGCAAAGTTCTAGAAATCATCTGCTGAGCTGGATTAACAAATCATTGCTTTCTTCCAAAGCCTGCATAGAGTGATCCTTGGAATATTTATTATTAATATATACTTATTCTCATAATTCTTAGAATATTTTTACCCTGTGGAGCATTGTTTCAAAAATTCAAAATAACTGCATAGATGTTATTTAATGCTTTTAGTGTAGGTCATGACTGTAATAATAAACACCTACTGTCTTGTTTTCTAAATAAAATTATATATGAATGCATTACATCCATTTCAGCTGACTATATTAAAAGAAAATTATGAACTATATGAGGTCTGACAGATAAGTAAGAGTGAATAGAAAGTTCCCAGAAAGCAATACCTAAATCATACTTGAAATTCTGGTTAGTCTCAGATTATTCACATCCCCACTTAATACCAGCCTAGAGGTTAGTGCAATTTGCTCCTAATGGATCTGACTGGGGGTAGAGAGGGCTTATGTTCCTCATTTTTATCAGAAGAGTGGCAGGGATCCAGTGCCTCTCAGAGTTAATATTTCTGGTTTTGTCCTGAAGATTTTCCTATTCTTCTGTCTCTGTTCCAAAAATAATAATGCACGTAAGCTGATGATATGAGCTGCTTAAGACCACAGCATGAGTTATGCTGCTGTGAGAAGAAGCACAGACCAGCATGCGGTCTCCTTAGACTCTCTTCCCCCACAGGGTGCAAGAAAAACTTACTGTTTTAAAGCAGCTGAGGTAAACAACTGCCTTTTTGTCAATGGGATAGGGCTGCGTGATCTCCTTGCAAGGGGCAGGAGTGGCACTGGCAGCGTCCGTGCTGGAAAGCCGTGTCCTTCTCAGGTTTCAGCAGACAGCAAATGCTCTTTCCAATTTAAAGCAAAGTTCATGGTTGCACCGAGAGACAGTGAGATTTCAGGTGCCCTTTAGAGTGTTTCTGAAAATCATCATGGAAGAGTTTTTTTATATAGTGTCCTGGTTTTGGCTGGGATAGAGTTAATATGAACACTGTCATTCACTGTCATTGGCAGCCGTCATGCACTGATGACAGGAAGCCCGGTCCTTTATGGCCTTAACTAGCCAAGAGAAGATGGCTGTTTTTTTCTCAAAACAAAAGAAAAGCAAGTGGTAGCTCCATTTGGGCAGATTCTGGAGTCTTTATCTCGGTCTTTATTCTTGGGTACTAACTTTAGCTGTGAGCTGGAATACTTTGTACTGCCCAGGTCTGTGGCTTTTGTGTGCTGAACTATACTCCAGGGTAACTTCAAATTTTTCTAATTTTATACCTGTGGTGTACAAACTTTTATCCACATCCATCTGATAGCTGGCAGAGCCAGGCTGCTACCACCATGCTTTACTGTCTGAAGAGGCCTTTGCAGAGGTCTTTGTAAAAAAATTTATATAATGCTGCAAGTTGCTTTGTACTGCTAGACAATTTTAAAGGACTGGAGCTATTACATTAGAAGTACATCTTTAACAAGTCACTGTGCGATTTAAAGATACAGCACAAACCTCTCGAAGACAAAACAGAGTAACAGTCTCAGTGTATCTTCTCATACCTTTTTCAGCTCCCAGTAGTCACCAGCTCTATGAAGAGAGAGGAACCAAGAAACCTGAGCTTCTTTTGAGTCTTTCTACCTCTCCTATTCCCATCCTCAGGGCACTAAATAATTCCAGTTTGTAATGATGTTGTATAGCTTTCTTTCATCCATGATTGTCAGTGGACATGTAGCAAAATGTAATTACCTGTACATTAAACCCAGACAGCTATGAACAGGTCCTGTCTTCCATCAGAGTCAGAGCATGCCTTTGAACTTGACCTCACCTAATTCAAGGTTCATCGGTGGTGTATTCTGGGAAGTGGCACTTCTTCTGTACAGTTCTTTCTTCATCTTTCTGGACAGTTACAGAACCAGTGGCCAGGTGGTGTGACAAGTGAACTATTTTTAGTGTTATAGTAAGAAGAAACTTGTATAGGAAGAATCCCAAAGTCCCTCCTTGGTTCCTACTTGAATTCCATCCGCATGATCTGCAAGGCACTCAGGGTTGTGTCTTTCAAATTCTGGGCACTTTTATTATTCTGTTTATCTGCCTAATCCATTTACAATATTTTAATTGTCTGTGGCATCAAACCATGCTCTTATTTGTTTCTATTTTTTTTTGCAGTCAGGAGCATTATGCCAATACCTTTTAGCATAATAAGTCCTTATGTAGTCCTTTGCATTAAACACATGGGTAAATCTAATCTGTCGATGGCCAGATACTAGATTCTGCAAATAGAACATCCATCATGCACTTAGACAAAAGTTTAGTGCTGTATTATTGTAGAAAACATTCTTTCTCTTGGTATCCGTCTGTAAAAACCCAGTCATCTGATCACTGCAACTTTTACTTCATCAAATACATGGGGATCGATTAATTCCTTCTATATCATAGAGTATTTGGACATTGCCGCAAACATGATGATGAACTTTACTAAGGACCACACAACATTCAACCAAAGACAACAAAGATTTACTTTAGACTTAAGGTGACATGTAGCAGATGCCTTAATTTATATCCCACTCTCTGCTGGCTTATTTACAAGATTAATTATTCATCCTGGGTACAGCCAATGGCTTTACCCATAATATTTCTGCATATCCAACTGCAAAAGGCATCAATAAACATACTTAATAAATCAGGTTCATTAAGGAATTACGCATGTCAGATGCTCTGTGGCTTCACTAATTAGCAGTGCTGCATGCTCCAGGTAGGAACCTCCAGAACCTGCTACAAGCAGCCTGGTGTTCAGGAAGATTAATCACCTGTCTACAAAGCTCAGATGTTGAATGAGAATGTTCAGTGGAGAAATTAAATCCCTCCAGGCTAACGGTAACTTGCATACCCTGTTTCCACAGTCGTCATTCACCTATTTGTTTATTTAAGATAGCAAATTACCACTCATGCCTCATCATAACTTGCTTACTGAGAGATGAAAGAGCCCCATCCGGCTCTACCTGCAGGCAGAGCAGGGGACTGTGGGCACTGAGTGTGGGTCCTAACAAAATGTGTTCACGAGAGAGCATTTACTTGCTTTTTTTCCACAGTGAAGGGAATAAAAGCTGTATGTGACATAAAGTACCTTCTAGGTTTGTGAATATTGTAAGAATCGTATGCTTCCCACGGCAATTTTTCTCTTGTTTCCATGTTGGTTTCCATGTATGTGTGGAGGAAAAAGGTGTGCAGTAGACAGTCGTGTACAATTAGCTAAAACAGCATGACAGCAGCTTTGCAGAGAAGGTCCTGGGACTCCTACAGGGCAGTGAAGTTGACCATGAGCCAGCAATGTGCCCTTGTGGCAAAGAAAGCCAATGGCATCCTGGGCTGCATTAGAAAGAGCATGGCCAGCAGGTGGAGAGGTGATCCTTCCCCTCTACTCAGCACCGGTGAGGCCACACCTGGAGTGCTAGGTCCAGTGTGAGAGAGGTATGAATGTACTGGACTTAGTCCAGCAAAGAGTCACAAAGATGACTAAAGAATTGGAGCACCATTTCTACGAGGAGAGGCTGAGAGAGCTGGGACGGTTCAGCCTGGAGAAGGCAAGGCTCAGGGGATCTTATTCATGTGCATAAATACTTGATTTGGAGGTGGGGGGAGTGCAGTAAAGAAGATGGAGCCAGGCTCATCTCTGTGCTGCCCATTGACAGGGCAAGAGGCAATGGGCACAAACTGAAACACAGGAAATCCCATTTAAACTTAAGAATTTTTATTTTTTATTTTATTTTTTTTTTTTTTTACAGTGGGAGAGGTCAAACACTGGCACAGGTTGCCCAGAGAAGTTGTGGAGTCTCCATCCTTGGAGATATCCAAAGCCCAACTGGACATGGTGCTGGGCAACCTACTCCAGCTGGCCCTGCTTGAGCTGGGGCTTGGGCTAGACACTCTCCAGAGGTGCCTTCCAGCCTCAGCAACTCTGTGATCCCGAGCTTCACACAATGCAGCAGCTGGCTCCTCCTGGCCAACATGACAGTCCCTTTAATATGCACCTCCTTGCAGCCTGTTGTTACGTGCTCTCTGGGAGGCAGAAGAGAAGGAAAAGGACCGCATTAGATGAAGCAGGCTTTTCTGGTCCTCTGATAAAGGTTGCAGATTCAGGGTGTGAGAAAGCCTCTCTTCTTGTGACTGTCAGCTTGTGTTATGCAGCAGAAAATACATATACTTTATAATTTTGTTGGGCAACAGTATAGCTGATCTTTTGCCCTTTCCAGAAAGAAATACATCAGTGACTAATGGCTTAGGTCACATTGTATGGCAAAATTAAACACACAATAGTATTAGTAGGAGCCATTTTTCTTCTTTTCTTCTAACGGTTATGACAAATGCTTCTGGGTCTAGCTGTAAATAATTGATGACTAATGCGCTAAATTAGCAGTAGTAATTTAAGATGGATTATAACAACATCAACCAAGCAGCAGATATGCTTGTAAAAAAAAAATACAGTGGTTTCATTCCTCCTCTATCTTTTAAGGTTTTACATGGGATCATATGTCCTGTAATCTCCCTAGGATTTCCTTTAACAGCCTCATATCCTTAAGCTTCTATATAACCAAGAGTTGTTGTGGAAAAAGGCAGGGCATCTGGACTCTGTCTGGCATAATGCAATTTTCTTTTTCTTCTAAGGTCAGCCGAGTTCATTGCAGAAAGCCAGCCCAACTATTAGCCATTGGGAAGATTATTCTGTGACTCCCATTCTTTCAGGAAAGCATGAAACCAGATGTCAGTTTCTGGAAATGGGTTAAAATTTAGTAACAGCCTTTTCTTCCTCTCACTTTTTATAAAATAATAGAGCTTATAAGCAAAAAACCCATCTACATTCTCAGAGAGGGCAGCAGCACAGTCATATTTATCATGTCAGTTTTCTCTGAGATGTGCGGCTTCCAATAAATTTCATGTGCTGTCAGTGTGGAGGATAATGTGTCCCTGACAGAACAGGTATTGTAGAGCTGAACGGCTTCTCCTCCAAGAAGCATTAAAAACACACGGAGTTCACGATAATGTAAAGCTGTGTTTTCAAATGTACAAGTTCTCTTGAGGGAATTATTAGGCAGAAAATGAAAAATGCCTTTAGTATTATTTTTTAAGTTACAAAATTTTTTGAAATACAGAATTCCCTAGGCATAGAAGGTTAAGCCTGGTGGCTTGGGCAAACTCAGCTTTAGAAGTAACTCTGAACAGATATTAAAGAGAGAGCTAGCAAAGATGACTACCCCCAATTTCCCTTTAAGACTTTAGATACATTTTTAACACTGAATAGCATTACCTGGAAGTGGAAGATATGTACTCCCTTTACCCTAAAAGGGAGTATGTAAAAAATCAGAATTTTCATGTTCTTTTTAGAGTAAAAACAAAACACTTCCCAAACCAACCCAAGGGATCCCTTTTGCAGGGGTGGGACTAGATTCAACCTGATGAGGTGGGAGTGGGCAAGAAAAGACTCTGTACATTTGATCGGGAACCTCCCCAGCTCATGTTAAAAAGTGGGGAGAACTGTCATGACTTAGTCACCTCCTAATTCCTGCCTGCCCCAAATTAAGATGTTGACTCATGCTCCTGCCTATAAACATGCCTTACCTTGCAACCACGTCTTACTTCTTTCTTGTAGTCCTGTTGGCATGCGTCAGACCTCTGTGCCTGTGCTTATATCACAAATAATTTGAACCAGTGACTAATTCTTTTTCTCTAACCTTTGAAGGCCATAGGTCAGTGTTTATTAAACTGTGTGAGACGTTATCACGCAGTGTGCAACGTGACTGAAGCAATAACAGGAAAAAGCTCTACACGTTTCCATGCATGGAAACTGACATGCAAGTAAGCTAGAAAATGTAGGCAATGTATGAACTTTAAAAATTAAATCTAATTTCCCTTTGGTTGCAAATAAAAACTACAGAGACAGCACAGCGTAAGCTGGCCTATGCAATTTTCATGAAGATCAGTTGTCCTCATTAAAAGAGATTGAGAAGCACTGTGCTAGGTGATACTTTGGCAATCAGAATGAGTAAATCAGTTCTCTCAATGTAATTTATATTCTCAGTTAATGTGATTGTCTGTGAACTACCTATAGTGTGTTTTTAAGACATGTCATTTACATAGGCTCTTGCTGTAAAAAGATGCCCAGCCATTAAAGCCATGAGTGGAAGCTGAAGCAGTGGGGACGTGCCGAGTGGCACGGTGAGAAGGCTGGAGCTTTGAGACATTTGGCGATTCTAGCTTCAGAGGAAGATTTGCTGTATTTTGATTATTATGCAAAGTTTATTAAAATGGGAAATAAAGCAGTAGCCTCCTGTACTGCAACTGGACAGTGCTATGGAGAGGTTTGAGGAGCTTGTGCTTTCAGCATGCAGTGGTTTGGTCCGGGTATTTTTGTGTTCGGTACAAATGAGCTTGCCCTGAAGCATCGGTTCCCAGGCCAACAGGTCATTATAAACCCTCTAAAACACTTGTGGCTCACTGATGGAGAACTGACAAGTTGCTACATTACACTGCTCAGTATATCTTATTAGTAGTCCTTGGACTAACAATCGTCCTCTGACCACAGTTTAGCCACCACTACTCATCAATTTCAGTTGGAGGCTTGAGAAAATGTTATGTTAAATGGATGTTTTGGATGGTTCCACACACCCAAGGGCTAAAGGAGGTGTGATATCAACAGGTGTAGATATTTGCTCTCTAATTTGCAAAATTAGAGTATATGAACTGTGTTTATGGGCCTGTAACTACTTGGTGGTAGTCATGAAACTGGTTGAGTTACTGAGGTGCTCAGTGCTTTCAGAGAGGGTGGGAACGTGCTTTTCCTTTTATATGTTTCTTATTTTAAGAAAACAGATGGAGGTTATGGAGGTTAACTTCAGAAGTTTTTGATTCTTAGCAAAAAACACAAGAATTAAGAGGTTAACAAAAGTTTCTTATAGGAAGCTTAGCAATCAAAAAATAACATTCCAGATAAAGAACGCATATTCACATCATCAGCCACGTAATTCCCTCCCAAAAGTCTGAACTGGAGTGGATATAAATAATGGGTTTCTGCAGATACCTTGATGAACAATCAATAGCAATTTTTTGCAGGAAGCGAAATCTTAAGAGCACAAAAAAATCACCACATTCAATTCTGCTGCTATTACCATCATTATCATCACAAGCCCTGTTTCAGCTGAAGAAGTGGAAAGCAAAATGAAGAATAAACAGAAGACAAGAAGATAAAGAACACTCCAGAAATCATCCCTAAGGAATGAGAAAGGAGCAATGGAGGACAACAGACAGTTCTGTTATTATTTAGCATAATAGGTTCTGGGAATTCCACTTTAGCTATGAACCAGAAGTGGATAAGGACTAGGCAGTGCAGTTTTCAGGGATGTAAGAAAAGCAGAAGGAAAATGAAGGCAAGTCTCAAAGTCAGGCATACCTACGTGTCATATAATTTCTGTGTATGTAGACCAAAGATGTCTGTGAAAACTGGCTTCAATGCACAAAGCCAAATCAGGTAAACAACTGGTCGTATACACAAACCATATAACGTGTGTGTACACATACATGTATACGTGTTCACATACTCATGTAAATACAAAGATTTACTTGCTTAGTTTGGACCTACGTAACCCCAAATCAGGTATGAAATAACATATGAGGGAAAACATGCAGCTCCACCCAAACAATCAGCCCAATTTATGCTTAATAAGGTATACCTGGAAACAAGCAATGACTGATGCAAAAAATGTAGAGACCAAGACTGTGAGAAGCATCTTGCTGCTAGTGCAAACGTGACTGTATTGTGAAAATGATAGCTGATTTGCAAGCTTCACATGGACGTAGTGTGCAAAACATGCTCCCTAGTATTAAAAAAAGTGAGAACAGTATTAAGATAGGGTAGTAGTATTAGGATAGAAGAAGAAAGTGTTATGGATGGCTCAGATAAGACTTGGGAAGATCACTTAGCTGTGGTCTCTCTGCCCCTATTATCATTTGTTAAACAATAAAATAGTAACTCTCTTGTTTTACTTGCCTATTTAGATTACCCTCAGCTTTTTGTTACTGTGGATTTGTACAGCAGGGGCTGCTGTTAGCTGTGCTGGCATCCAATGCTCCGTGACTGGTGACAGCAGAGAGATTGCCCTGCGGCACTGCCCCGCTCTCCCCTCGCTGGTGCCTGCACCTTGCACAGCTCTCTGCTGTCCCAGGCAGCTGAATCCGCAGCCCACGTAGTGGTCTCTAATTAACCCTGAAATTCATCTGCCACGCGATCCCTTATCGTGTCACTTCTTAACTTTAGCTGTCATGTACAGCAGATCACTCCCTGCACTGAAGTTTTTAAAGTCCAGTGAGAGCCCAAAATGTCAAAATCAGAAAACACCCAGCTAAAGGAAAAAAATTTCTGCTTTTTGCCGTCCAGGCCTCAGCCCATCTGCTGACAGAGACTTGCTGCCTCGTCTCACAGGACAGTGCCTTCAGCATCTGAGAGCGACGGATTTTGTTCCTCATGTTCACTGGAGTCACACTGTAATACGGAACTCTGCAATGTGCGTATATTATAGAAGCAAGGGACAACAGCTATAATCACAGACATGAATCCAGAATTTAAGTACAGAATAAGTCCTTGTAGAAGCATAGGGCTTCTGTTCAAGACCATTAACTCTAATGAAAATGCACATTTTTCATTAGGCTCTAATAGCCTGCTGCAAAGTAGGGCAACTGCTGTGCAGTGTTTGTAGAAACAAATTGCTAATCAGTCAATAAGGACCTTTACTGTGCACTCTGCTACAGCCAGCTTTTAAGCATTTTCAGCTACATTGAATTATTTTAACTCATTGAATTGTTACTTAGTGAAAAAGAAAATATGTTTTATTTATAGAGTATTCAACGTGGCAATGCAGAGTGAATTTTGCATCTTGAGTCCATTTTGTTAACATATATACAGGAGATTTATTATCATTTGGATTTGCCTCATGACTTCTTTTTTCTAGGGTTCAAAAAGTTTTCATTTTATACTGAAAGCTGGTAATGAATTGAATCAATCATTCTTTTAGAAATAGATTCTATAATTCCATTACAAGTGCCCCATGCACCTTAAATCTTAATGACAGGAGCTGTTGCTACTGGAGCACAAAAGCCTGCTGATCAGTGTTGAGTGAATTATTCACACTGAAGAAAATTGCAGGACTAGGATCATACATATATACGTGTGTGTATACATATATGTGAATGCATATATACATGACTATATATGAAACCACATAATTGATTTTTTCTTTTTTACTGGTAAGAAATAAGCTTTAATCATTTACTTTCTACATCTGATCAGATTCACTCATGTTAATGGTACCAGACACAGAAAACAGAACTGAATTGTACTTTTCCAACAGAATATGCAATAGTTGCCACATTTCTTTTAGCAAGAAAAATAGAACAACTATAGCAGTCCTTGCTGGGTATGAATTGATGAAGCCCCACTGTTTTATGACAAGTGAGAACATGATATAATATAAAACTGTGCTTTGTTTATGAATGGAATATGAAGAAATTCCTTATTTCTATGACCAGTGATAGTATTAATGTCAGCAGTGCCATTTTGGATCGAAATGTAGAGAGTAATATTTTAAAGGAAATTAAATTTCTAGCTGGGGACAAGTAGTACTGAATTTGAGGGAAAGCCAGAGAGTTAAATATCAGTAGCTTGGAAAATAATGCTGGGATCTGGAGAAATATGATAATTGTCTACAAATATTTGAATGTTATCAGGATGAAGGATTAGTTTTATGTTTAATGCTTGACCTTCAGATAAGCTTATGTGAGAGAAAAATTACTAGTAGGAAATAAGGTAAATCACTAAATATGAAAAATACCCCTGTAAGATGAATGCAAGAAATCTTAGACATCTTTATTTTCAAGGAACACTCCCAGCTGGATCTCTCAGATATGTTTGATACTAAGGAAGAAGAATAGCCTCGTGAATATTTGGAAGACACATATTTGCTTATGAAATAATTTCACCATTATGACTGCATAGCAACCTGAATTTTACCATGATAAGCCTGAGAAATACTTGATTCTCCATATTATAATGGTATCGTATGTTGATGTTGTGTGTTGGATTAGACTATTTATTACAAAGGTACATTGTACATAGTTCTTTGTAAAAGGGGGTATAAACCTTTGTGTAAAACAAATGGAAACCAGATTGCAAAAGCTAAAGGTAAAATGCTTTTATGCATTTTTTCCTTGTGAGTTGTGACTGTGTATTCTGAAGTCATTCGGGAGCTTTGTATTACAACATGATAAATGGCATTATTATATTTGCTGGCTGGATACTATCAAATCAGTGTATCTAATATCTTCTGCTCAATCTGGCAGGGCTACAGGATGCATGTAAATCCCATTTCAGTAAAGGTGGCTCATATGATAGACTTTTGGAAAAGCATTTGACTTTTGAACACTGACAATGAAGTTAATCCTACTATTCTGAGAAGCACACATGCTAAGAGGAATTGTGAAATATCTCCTTGTTTTGAAGTGAATGGTACAAGCAGGCTACTTAATGCTTCAGGGGTTTAAGACGAGGGGGTAACAAGATAAGATGAAGTGAAAGCCTGGTAGTTGGCACCTCATTATATTAAGGAGTCTGGAAAAGAATTACTAACACATGGCCTTTATAAACGAACCCCTTTTCCTTTCCTTTCCTTCATCCTCTCATACATATTCAAGAGTGGACCCAGCAAAAGGAAATCCATCTAAGGAGCAACAAATCAAACATTACTTCGACGCTTGCTGTGCCCTATTTAATGTGTTTAAGAACAGTATCTGCTTGAAGAACTCGGACCCTCTCAGATCCATATTCCTTTCACTCAGCCATGTGTGTCTATGGCAATGGTGCTGCCCATTAGGTCTGTAAATGAATTTACTGTGATGAACTGCAGATACCACACGTGAGGGTGGCAGTAGCCATAGTCCATTAAACTAAGTGCACTTGTTCCAGTATAAATATTCCCACTGACTTACTGGTCACAGCTGAACCTTTCTATGTTCTTAAGCATGTTTGCTATATTTTAAACACTCAGTTTTATCATAATGTTCTCTTTGTAAGGACTAATTTTTCACTTTAATTTTTCTATCCTCCAGGGGTTTTACTCTGAGCTGATGATCCTGATGAGGTTGCACTGTGTCTGTGTAATGAGTAATGTATTGTGTCCAACAGAATGAATCAGAGGGAGAATAACATTTGGAGTTCCAGCCTTTGGGAGACAAGCTTTTGTGAGTTCAGGTTAACCCTCACCTTATCGGAACAGCCTCTCCCTCAACTGGATTTGAAAGACACCCAAAGGACTAGATATAAGGAAGAAATTTTTTACGCTGAGGGTGGTGAAGCACTGGCACAGGTTGCCCAGAGAGGTGGTGGATGCCCCATCCCTGGAAACATTCAAGGTCAGGTTGGACGGGGCTCTGAGCAACCTGATCTAGTTGAAGATGTCCCTGCCCACGGCAGGGGGGTTGGACTAGATGACCTTTATAGGTCCCTTCCAACTTCTATGATTCTATGATTCTATGATTCTATGACCTGACTGGTATGTCTACATCTTACGTCTCAGTATTGCAGAGAGACACTTGGAGCTCTCATGAGATTTTTTTTCCTGCTGGACATGTGCAAGGTCTACTGTTCCACTCAACCATCTGGGATGCTCCATCTCACTATTGCTCCTGTGGGTCCTTGTCCCCTGCCTAACCACAGTCTTGCTTCTTGGGGAACAGCCCTTGCTTTAGCACTGGGCATAACAGAGGGAGATTTAATTTGGAGGTAGCATGACTGCTGAAAGCAACATTATCCCAGCAACAGGTTTCATCAGCTTGGGCAGTGGACTGTGCAGTTACATCTAGGTTGCTTCTGTTACCATACCCATTTGTTTAGGCTATCTGAAGTATCTCTACATATCATCACATTGTTCAAAATAGTCTTATTCAAAGCAACAGGTGTTGGTGAAGCTTTGTTAGAGCTTTGAATGCATAAAGATGATCTCATGTTCCGAACAATACAGTACAAATGAAGAGCTATTGCCAAACCTATGTCTAGACTTCCCCTTGGGAGTGATGCCAACAGTTTGGAAGGTAGATGAATGGAAAAATTTTGCCCAAGAATATCATTCTGTTTGTTTATTTGAGACACATGAAAAAGTTTTAAAGCTCTCTTAGCTTGTGACTACCTGACAACATAAATCCAGCCATAGAAATGCAAGTAAAAGAGAGAACAACATTCTGTACCTCATTTTTCTCAGGTATCTCATCTAATGGAGTTGCACTGAGGGGTGTCTGCTTTCCTCAGAGCTAATTGAGTTACTCCTTGGGAGCTGAGGCAAAACATGTGCCTGCTGTAATGACACTGCTGTTCTTTGGAAACCTGTTGTGGTCAGTGCGGCATCCATCACGTTTTCTGGCTGTCTAGGGTGAATTATTGGGATGCTCCTCTCTGCTGGTGCTGCTCCTGCTTCCACATGATCTCACACTCACTCTAAGGCTCCCAGGGCAGCATTTAGATCATACACTGGTTTCTCTCACATTGAAAAAGCCTCTGGCTTGCCTTTTTAACTGTTTCCCTTTCACAATGGAAAATGACAGCTTTTCTAAGCTGTTCTCTTCATGCATACAGAGCCTCTCTGGAGCTCCGTACCACAGAGACCCAAATCTCTGACCACTCTCTTCTCCTCAGGTGTCTTCTCTTCTGCAGGACAGGCAATGTGGACAACAGACTCTTGTCCTTTGAAGAGCCCTATATACTTCTAAAACAGCCTTGGGCCTATTTAATTGCAGAAATTATACATGACAGCTCATAAAGAAACTGTCAGCTTCTGCTGACAGGTCCTGTACTATGGTAAAATACTGTCCCTGTCGGGTTTGACATGCCTAATAGAAACCAGAGCCCCTCAGCATCACTAGGCCCAAACCACACCTGCAAATTTCCAGGAAAATACTTGCAAGTGGGCAGAGTTCCAGATATCTAGAAGGATATTTGCCCCAGCAGATGTGTGAGGTTTTATATACTTCTGTGTGAAATGCACAGATAAACTGTTAAACCAATTAGTGAACACACAGTAGAATGTATTAGACTCTTTTTTTTTGGGTAGAAAACAGATTTTGTATTGGTAACTTTGTATTCCAGCTGCCGGGCAGCTGTATCCCACTATTTTGGACAGCAATATGCCAGTGCTTTGCTGCTCACCGCACTGCCTGACTAGTTGGAAAGCTACAGGGTAGTTCTGGTATGGAGTGAAACTCATGGCTACGATGGTCAAGGAACCATGGCTGGCAGGGGGACAAGCCAAACAAGTGCAATGTTCATTTATCCTTTAGTTTTCTGAGAGGGGGTTTGGTAAGACCTAAGAGACTAAGAGTTACTGGAGATACTTGGCACTTTCAGTTCAGTAAGAAGAAATGATTCAAAGAAGATGGAAGGCCTGGCACATCACCAGCTGGGTCTCCAAAAGCTTTGGGCAGCTGCAAAATGGCTACAGGTTCTTACAGAAACCAAATTCCCCAGCTTTTAAAGGACATATTGTTTGAGGATGTGCTGTTTGGGTTAAAGCCAAAGAGCACATCCTTTTTCTCACCACGACTGAGTGGTGGCTATGCACTGAAGTACATCCCAGGGTATGGGGTCCTCAGCTGTCTAGAATGGGACTCGGACAAGAGTATGCCATAGCACCTGCCTATCCTGAGCAATTTGCTTTTCTCTCTGTGGAAGCTGTGCATGGAGGAGGGGAAGAAGGCTGTGTGCCTGAGTCTTGCTCTTACAGATATGCAGGATTCAGTAAGGGCACAGGCAGCAGAGCACAGATGCTTGGAAGCGTTCCCAAGCCCATTGGGTGAGACACAGCCAACGGGACGAGAAGCTTAAATAATAAGAATAATATGCTTTAATGGCTTATTAAACTATTAGTTATACATAGTAAAACATAAAACAAAACGACAAATGAAAGATACAACCTTTTATGGTGAATACTATTTACAGGGGGAAAAAAATGAGTAAGAGGAATGAACACAGTGGAATAATGCTATCCAGATGCTGTCTCCCTCGGCACAGCAGTGAGCTCAGTGCTGGATTTTTATTGAAAATACACATGCATACTTTGACCCCAAGGGAACCTCTAAACCAATGAAAAAACAGATTATTGCTTCTCTCCCCTACCAATTTCTAGTGCTTTGAGCAATAAAGATTGCTAATAAAGCCAGTGCTGTTCCTTTGGCTCTTTCAGTCTAACCTTGGCATCGAGAGCCAGTAAAATTTTAGGTGCTAGCTTTTGCATTTTTATTCCAAGTAAGCAAGTCATCAAAACTACTGTCTCCCATGCAATTTACTGCTGAAATAATGTTTTTGCTGTCACAGAAAAAAACCATCCAGACCATGCAGCATAAGATCTGAACTCCTTTATTTAACTCAGTAGCACAAGGAAGAACTCAAGTGATTCACTGCGACAAAACACTGTAAATGTATCAGGAAGTAATCTCCTGTCTCCACAGATCAGAGAGGTATCTAAAGTCTTGCAGATCCAGTTTATCTCTGCTTTCCCTCTTTCATGCTTTTTTATTAGCCAAAGGTCAAAGCAGACAGCACCTAACTCTTTTTACTCAGACACAATCACCAATTAAGACAAAGTCTTACTGCTTGCTTGATCTTCCAGCATTTGGGTACGTGAAAGATCTCTATACTGTTAGTGTCCTGTTGGATTCCTTAGTCAAAGACAGCTCTAGCAAACTGCATCACTTATGTTTTAGAAGAAATACTGCTGGGACCTCCTTTTTCTGTGGTCTTGCTCAATGGCTGCTCAGCATTCTTCTGGGACGTGAAGATATCCCAAGATCCTGGCCTCTGTACCTAAAATGGCAGTTCTCCAAAAGGAGAGCATGATGGAAGAGTGTGAATCTATAGTTTTTTTCCTGTTTCCACAGCGAACAGTAATTAATAACGGTTGACGTATCGCATGCTCCCTCTGGTGAGATTTCACTCTTCCTAGTGACTCCATTAGTAGAGGACAAACAGGAACATGTTAGGCCACCCAGAGTAGACCCGTCACATCAAAGCTTAATTCTTACTTTAGTATAAAGTCTCATAAAATTCAGACCTCAAGACTGGGGGACATCTCAAATACACATAGTCTGAAATAGGTAATTTGTGGAGCATTTGGTATAGAAAGAGCTTAGAAGGAAAGGATGAAGTGGACTCAGCTTTGCAAAGGTTATTTTTCTCTGAATAAACACAGTCTTTGAAGTGCAAAGCCCATATTGAAAAGTACTGGTGAAATGTTCTCATGTGGCAAAATCAAGGAAGGGATGGACAAAGTGAGAGGGAAGACCAGCTGAAGAATGCAACAGAGTGACAAAAATAGGAGGTTGAGAAATTTAGGACTGACCAATCACTGAGAACTGGCCATGTCCTTTCTTTAGGGGCTTGGTTTACGAATTCAGAAAAGAGAAGAAAAAACTCTGGATGATGTTACTCTGTATGAAGAGATGATACCATGATTTATTAAAGTTTTAGGAAAAATAAACATTTGAGCAATCCCTGAGACAACACCAGCAAGAAGTCAGAGGCACCAGGCTTTGTGGTCTAACCTTGCCTGAAGTGAAAGTTCAATGTTTGCCACTTCCACACCATACTTTATTGCTCAGGGGGCAACAAAACCTGATAGGCAGAAACAGAAGGGCTTGTATGGTGGACAATATATGTTTCAGTTTAATTAAAACTGAAAGATGGCATATTTGGAAAAGTTAACTTATCCTGTTGCCCAAAGAAAAGAAGTGGAAAACAAAAGGAAATTATGCCAAGCAAGAGACTGGGTCCCATTTGAGTTTTGGGGGTTTGATTTATGAGGGGAGATAATCATTGCCGTTTTTAACGTCTCCCAGTATAGGTGTGGGGACTGCTTTCTCAGCTGATCTGTCCTCTCTAAGAGGAAGGAGAATTCCATCTTCTGGACTCGTTCCAATCCCTCTGGAGCTTCTTGCATTGTAGACCTCTTTTTTTTTTCAACAGTGTTTCTTAACCCAAGTCAGACCCATTAGGTTCTTTTCTTCCAGACTAAAATATATACAGATACATATATGTACATGCACACATGTAAGCACATACACACACGCAGAGTACTTAAAGGCAGATCTGCTTCTGACAGTGGTGAGCAACAGACTGATGCATGTTGATATGAAAGAGGCATAGAGATCCTTCCCCTGCCGTAGCCTGTCTACACCATGATTAGTGGTGTAGGAACTTTCTGAAACGGAGGCTACATTCAGATTTCTTTTTTCTTATTTTCCTTTCATGCCCTCCCTAGGAACAGTGAATTTCTACCTTACCATCAGCCCGAGCAGGGATCGTTTGAGCCGTACACACTGATGACTTACTGCGGTAAGCAACACTGTCATTCATCTGCTTCAGTGTTTGCCCCAGGTCCATTTTAGAAACTAATTTGAGATATGCTGACTTGAACAGTTAATTAAATTCAGGCGGTCGTGCAATTTGCCCAGCAATATTTTAGGAAGATCTGTTAGCACTGGTTGTTGAGGGAACAGGCATCTTTATAGAACATAAAGCAGAGATGAAGTCAGAAGTAATCCAAGGTTCCTGGTGTATTATAGCACGGTATATTGGATCAGCAAATAGATATCAATAAATCATTCCGCAAAAGATAGCTGGGACTGCAAAGGTAATGGTCACATTTTTCTCAATATTTGGAGAAGGATTCTGTTACCTTTGCCTAGGTAACAGTACTGTTATCCCTGTATCAGAAATGCAAAACAGGAGGGAAGCAGGACAACCCTAAGGTTCATTTCATGGACCCACTTTGAGAAGCTGAGATTTCTCTCCCGCTATAATCCTGAGAATGTCTTTATTTCAGTGGTCATTGTAATATCCTTCTGCAGAAAGGCAAAAGAAGAGAGAGGGAAACTGATGGTTTCTTCTCAGAGAGTTATCTGCTGCTTATGCTTCTTGCACAACTTCCTACTGAAATTACCTGAAACCTGCAGATTGATAGAGACTGTCAGCAGTAGCAGAAGTCTCTTCGCACTGAGGGGACGTGCTTTTGTGACAGCTGTGATGCCCCTGACTCTGTGACCAGGACTTCTGTCTTTGAAGGGGCACTTTGGCAAAAAGCTGGGGAAGATCTTTAGGTGTACCCTTGTTGTCCAGAACTTTCAAAACTAGTGAAAAAGTGGGTTTCTGTTCTGGTGTATAGACAGTCTTCCTTATAACAATGAGCTGATGCATGAGATGATACCTTCAAATCCAACACCTTTAGTAAAAGAAATCTAAGCTAATATTGCACTCCCAGTCACACTTTCCCCCTAATACTTGTGAGGCATGGATTTCATTTGTATACGGCATACTTTAAGTTTGCACTAACACTCTTCCACTGTGATGTTAGAAGAATGATTTAAAAAACCCCTTGAATAAATACTATAAAAATTGCCAGAAATACTTTAAATCAGCTACTCACTGTTAGCCAAATTAACTACACCAAAAGAAATACAGAAATAAAACTAACCACCTCTGTTTTGGTAAGAATTAAAAAAACCCCCACCCAAATATTTTTGCACAGCTGAACAGGGAAAGTGTTTTATTGGATGGAGACAAAAGAGAATATATCACCGGTTTGCAGGATGCAGAAAGCAGAACCATCCTAGCTGAACCACTTGAGAGAATCTCACGTGTTCAGCACAATGGCTCAGCAAGATATGTTGCTAGTCCTATCTTGAAAGTGATAGGTATGTGAAGCCAAGAGTTGCTTAATCTCCTTTCCCAGAAGTCTGTCACATTACATGGTTCCAGAAAGACTTCCTCTGCTGCATGCTAAATCAGTCTTTATTCTGCTTACACTATTTTGCTTAGTTTTTCCATTACTGGAAGGTCTTCCATGCTATTCTTCAGCCAGCATAGGTATGCTTGGCATCTGCACGGTGGGATTTTTGGCTCTGGATACAGACAAGAGAGGAGAGGGAGAACACGAGCTACCCTTTAGCTTTCCCAGACCTAACTTGTGAGAATATGAAGACATAAGAAAGTACATTTTCAAGTCAGATATCCAGGTTTGACACTTGGATGTTCCTGTGTCACAGCCCTGATAACATGGCAGAAATATTAATGTTTCTTCAGGCTCTGAATTTATGTGCCTGATTTTAGAGACCTGGACTTGGATGCTTTCAATGAGGAAGCTTATCTGTGTATTTGCACCATAGATGCTGTGAAAAATATTATTGAAGCAGTTTCTGTAGGAAGTGCTATTATTAAGGGAAGTAGTCTGGGTATCCTTGTCTTTCATTAGGATCATAACATTCAACGAAATAGATGACATGTTGTTGTGGTTTAACCTCAGCCAGGAACTTAGCACCACACAGCCACTCGCTCACTCCGCCCCCTTGGTGGGATGGGGGAGAGAATTGGAACAGTAAAAGTGAGAAACTCATGGGTTGAGATAAAGACAGTTTAATAATTGAAATTATTATTAATAATAATAATGATAATAATAAAAGACTATACAAAGCAAGTAATGCACAATGCAATTGCTCACCACCCCAACCGATGCCCAGCCAGCCCCCGAGCAGCAGCCCCCCCGGCCAGCTTTCCCCAGTTTATATACTGAGCATGACGTCACATGGTATGGAATGTCCCTTGGGCCAGTTTGGGTCAGCTGTCCTGGCTGTGCCCCCTCCCGGCTTCTTGTGCACCTCCAGCCTTCTCAGTCGGTAGAGCATGGGAAACTGAAAAGTCCTTGGCTAGTGTAAGCACTGCTTAGCAACAACTAAAACATCGGGGTGTTATCAACATTGTTCTTGTCCTAAATCCAAAACACAGCACTGTACCAGCTGCTAGGAAGGAAATTAACTCTGTCCCAGATGAAACCAGGATACATGTACATATCTCTGTTATCTGTTAGTCCCATTCCATCACCAGAAAAGCAAAGCAGGCATTCATATTTAGGAAAATCTGGTCCTGAACATTCACTTGAATGTCCAAGTATGAACACCGATAGCTCTGTATCCATAGTGCTTTTCTGTACTTTCCTTTTATTTTTATTGATATTGGTGTTAAATGGGTGGTTTGGGGATATCGAAACTGCAGAACTGATTCATTACAGTGACTTCCTACCTCAGGCAGCAGCAGCTTGAATTTAAAACCAATCTCCCCTCCTCCAAAGCAGAATACATACAAGGAGACAGATCAATGTCCACCTCTCCCATTTACAATAACTCATTTAGTTACGTTAATAAGAGCTATCTATTTGATTTGTCAAATTGCATTACAGAGCCCACTGGAGCTGACAGGGATTATCTTGTCTCCTGCCCCAGTGCCTGGCTGCCAAATCAGGGGTGTGGAGGTTAAGATCAGTTTTGCCATGGCTCATTTACTCCTGCTGTGCTGGTTTATTCCATTTAGCTCTAAGTAGGATGAAGGGAGACAAGCTGCAGCCAGTTTGCCCTGTACTAGAGTACAGCCTTCGGCCCTGTAATGACTGAAGAGCTATAGGTGCAAGTAGCAGAGACACGGTGAGCTCCTTCAGGTCATGAACTCTGGCAGAATGACTACTTCTAAGTCGCATGCTGGACTTTTGCCTAGTTTATGGGAAATCAGCTCCTGCAGTTGTTAGTCATTGATAGCTCAGGTCTCCAGCTGGAGCATATAATTGAAATGGTCATAAAAGGAGTTTGAAAGCTAAGAGAGTAGGAAAGATTGGTGTAAAAAAATGAAAATGTGTCTACATGCAATATTGCTGGAAATCCAAGAAGTCAGAAAAAAACCAGCTGGAGAAGCAGAAACAACAGCACTACTGTAAAACAACAGTTTTGTTCTCTTGGTATGTTTTCTCTCTGAAATGCATGTTTGTGCCTACAGTGGTGTTCGTGTGCCCATTTGGTAGACTGCCCCCTCCCATGCGTTTTTTTCTTTTTTTTTTTTTTTATAATCTGACTTGGTTCTCTTTGTAGACAGAGCCTAGTTTATACCATACAACCTACAGCAATATTGTGAAAACCACAGTCTGTTTTAACTCTCTGCAGGACACTTGACCATACCTACGGACTATAGCTTAGTCATGTCTATGGTGTTCCCGCACCGCCTAGCATGAAGCTGGGGAGCCAGTGACCATCTGCTTGCTCCTAGGTGCCTGAAGTTCCTGTGGAATGCTGACTGTATGGTGATTTAGCAAGGAGATGAGACGCCTGCTTTTTTGGCTGATGTCCGCCACCAAGGAGGTTAGGTATCACACAGTGAGGCTGAACAATGGTGAGATGCCTAACTGGGGCTTTAGTATGATAAGAAGCCAGTAGACAGCAGGAGAATGTGTAGCATGAAAATAAAAGGCAAAGGATTCTGGTCTCTGAACCCTGAGCTGTGGGTCTGTCCTGGCTTTGCTGTGTTATCCACAGATAAGTGATGCTGAAGAAGAAAAAGAGCCAGGGGTACAGTTAGGCTGCAATTTTACCATGCTGCTGGTCAGAAGAGGTGTTGTCAAAGACATATTCTGTGCTGTCACATTTCTTTCCTTAATGCATAGCAGCTTGGGCAAGGGCAAACCCCCTTTCTTGCCCTGGCCTAGAGGCTACACACAGCTGGGATTTTGCATTGAAGCCCCAAGGCCATCCCCTGTTTTCTGTAGGAGACAGTCTTCCCTTTCCCAAGTCCAGTTACTACGAAAAAAAGATTATTTCCCCTACATGTCAATTTAACAACTACCCAGGCTTAATGCACCATACTGAACACTCATGGAGCAAGTGACTCATTGAGTCCCTGGATTGCTGAGCAGAAATTAAAAAGAAAAGAAAACAAAAACAACTCACGTCATACAGGCTGAGCTGGTCCTTGGAGGAACTTCTCTCCAGGTCCTTGAAAGATGTTTAGCAGGATGCTCACAGAACAAGCTTTAAAACATATCTCCTTTGTGAGGATAACTGGATTTGTAAGGAGAACTTGAGGACACCTGAAATATGCCAGATTAAAACAGTTTTGGTCACAGACATTTAGTGAGTTGTTTAACAGAGAGACACACATACAGATTTTTAGTTTTATATGATTAAGGGCTTATAAATACTTCCCAGAAGCCAATAAGAAAAAAAATAATTCTGTGTTTGATATGTTTTCTTCCACAGGAAGAATCAAGCTCCAAAATGATAATATTGTGCATTTACAGGGTCTGAGAGGTGATAAAAGTCAGTGGTTTAGTGGATGTTGTGTTTCTGACCAGGCATGATTAAATTTTACAAACCAAACACTACCCACTTGCTTCAGTCCTGCAGAAGCACACAAGATTTCTAAAAGCCATATTTGTGGTTAAAGACTAAATAGGATAAACAACTGCAAAAGAAGCAGAAGACCTACTTCGTTTGAAGAGTTTCCGTTCTCATCCTTTGCAGGAATGACTAGAAAACAAAATGTCATTTTGGGTTAACGTAACCACTGTCTTTCTCAGTCTTGCTTTGGTGCACGTTGCATTGTGTGACAGCAAACATCAGATGACCTTAGCTGGATGCTAAGCTTGAAGAGAAACATAACCGCGTGATTCCTCTACCATTCACATTGTCTGTCCCCAGGCAGGTATTCAGGTTTTATAAGTGATGAGCTCATTAAGATTTCTGCTTCTTAAAAGCCCCTCAGGGAGACATTTGTCTGTTTGCCATGCTGTATTTAAAGTCTGTAACTGCAAAAATTGTTGCAATGTCCTCATTCAGCTATCAGCATAGTATCAATAGTTTGGGTTTGTAATACGCACATCTTCCCATGGATGGTTAATGTCAGTTAACGAATCGGCTTTGGAAATCAAACAAATAATTACAGATCTTTTAACAATATAAACACTTTTGGTTGCATGACAATTTATTTGCTTTAAAAAAATTGCTCTTTTAGTTGTGCATTTGTGAAATTTGCTTGCAAGCCAAGGGCATGCTGAGTCCAGTGTTTGCATGTGCAGATCACCCATGAATAGCAGTTGTAAGGAGGGATGGAGAGTGCCTTAGAAAATTGGACCCACAAAAATAAAATAACCAAAATCAGAAACCATCTTGGAAAATGTCTGCAACACAAGTCTTTGGCAAGAAACTTTTTAGAAGAAAACCAAAGTAGCTTTTGGCTGCAATAGAAGTTCTATTAGACACAATTCTGCCATCATTTTAAACTAGCGCACAAGACATATAAATGCCAAGTATATCTGCCTCATGGTATTGCATTTTGATAATTAAACTGCCTGATTAGTGCAGTCTCCTGTATCAGATGATATTTTGAGCTGGAGAATATACATTTTCCTAAGAAACATAGACAGAAAGCTAACTTAAAAAAAAAAAGACATCTTTATACAAGAAGCATTCCGTCTTCCTGTTATTAATAATACAATATGTGTCCAGGACTTTTTATGTTAAGGGATTTGAAAGCACAAAAAAAGGATTTGAAAGCATCCCACCACAGACTTGGAACAGAGCAGCTGTTTAAAGTGATCAGTATATCCAGGCTTGTAGAGCGCCAGAGGATGTAGATACAGGGACCTGTAATAAAGAAGGTTGTGAGAGTGTAACTTTCCCCTGGATGTGAATGAAGCACTTGGCTAGCATTAAAATGGTGGTGATTTACACTTCACTCTCCCTCTTAAAAGATAGACATTAAAATGTCCATCTCAAAGTTTTAGGCAGCTTGCCTTTGCTCCCTACAGGACTGGCCTGTAGGAAGGTACCTCTAGTGACATCCATTGATGGGGAAATATAAGCTGCAGGATTTACCTGTGCAGAAAACAAGGGCCCCAAGTACGTGCCACAAATAATAACTTTTTTATGCAGCATGACAACCCACATCAGAACTGAATTCCCGATACCATGCATTCTCAATATAATGTTTTGCAGTTCTGCAGATGTGCTTCAGAGCATCTCCTTCATCAAGCTTTCTAACAGCTTGCTTTTGCAGCTCTGCCTATGGTGAGCTGATGAAATCATTCCATCCCATTTTGCGTGACAAGTAGGTCTTTTGAAACAGAGCTCTGGTGTTCATATTGCTCTCTGTCTAATTTTAGTGACTCTTTCAGAAGCCTTTTTTCGGACCTATGATGAATCTCTGTGCGAGCTATCTAAATGGCAGAGTATGTAAAGTAAGATGGACCTATAAATTGCTTTATTTCTTCTGTGTACTGAAATGTGGGCTTTGTCTCAGCAACTCTCGGGGCCTTGCTAGTGCCTTGAAAAAATCAGATATTAAATATCCTTCCAACTTGAGCTAACAATCCATTTGTGGTGTCTGCTGAGAAGCTGTCATAGCTTAGTGTATCTTGGATCAACCAGCCTGGCAAATGGCAAAATTTTAGCAGAATTGTATGATTTTTCTTTTGATAAAACAAGAAAAAGAACTTTAAAATATACTGGAAGCTGTAGGCTAGGAAAAGCTCAAGTGGCTATGGCAACTGTGTTTTGTTCTCTCATGATTCATTACTACTGTGTTATATGAATGTGATGTGATGTGATCTTATATCTGTTCTGTTGTCCTACATAAATACTGACATTACAGTACTTTTATAATCTAGGACCTATAAGGGTACAGGGTGATATGATACCTGTGTCATGCCAGGCCTTAACCCTGAAAGCCTCCATCCTCTTTACCTGTTCACTGCAGGGCAGCTCCAGAGCAGTAACGTAGCTTCACCTTTCTTCAATGCTTTTATTCAAATAGACATTCCCATCTTCATTAAACATAAGATTGCTGAATTGCTTTAATTTCCTTCTGATCTATTTCAAGTGCCACTGATTTGCTCAGAATTATTTTGGAATTGTTTTGCAGAAACAAGCTCAACTTAGACCTGCCTGAAAAGTTAGGGTTTGGCAGAGCTGGTTAATATTAGAATGGTCAGACAAAAGCACTGCAGAAACTAAACTAACCCTCCTCAAAACCCTTCATGGACTGCTGGTGGCAGCAATGTAATATGCCAATCATTTCAAGTAATAGTGGAAAGGGACCAATACGCATCTGGGAATTTTATTTATTGGAAGCAAGACCTTCAGCATCTAAAGTTTTTCATTTCCCCTTGCATTGACCTTGCATTGGAGTTTTGACTGCAACAAGAGCAGAATTGATGGTGGTGATTTACACTTCACTCTCCCTCTTGATTTCACTTTGGTGTCCATACAAAATGATTGACTTGCAAAGTATTTCTTCTTCAGTTGGGTCTTGAAGAGTGAACACAAATAACCACTCTCTGTGAGCTTTTGCTCTAAGCTTTTGCTCTAAGAGCCTTTGCTCTAAGAAGAATATTTGTGTATCATCCATATCGTTTTGGAGGAAGACGGCATAGCAACAATGAAATAAAATGTTTTAATTGTGTGTATATTTACACACAGTATATTTACTATGGAATTCTTGATAATTGTGAAGGCCTCTGACATTTCACTTACGCTTGTTGCTCTTTAGATAATTTTAGAGATCTACAAGACATGGAACTACAGCATGAGAAGGCTATGAATGAAATATTTTTGTTCTGTTTTTATAAGTCAATATATTTCAAAGATTCCATGTTTCAAGTCTTTTAAAAATGACTTAAAATAGATAAAAGTTCTAATTAAGTTCTTTCTCTGTATATGTACTTACAAGCTTATATGTATGTATACAATTAATTTACCACTCTTTGCACTGCTCTTAGAATTGCTTCAGTGTTCTAGACATTATATTGCCATCCATCTGCAAAACTCAAGCCAAGGTCTACAAAGAGAATACATTAAATCTTAGCCAGTTGGGTAACTAATCTGGGAACCATGTGAAATATGCTACTGTATTTAGGTGGGGTTTTTTTGTAAAAATACTTGGCCATGAACAGGAGACAAGTATAAACATAAGTCCTGGTTTAAAGAGCTTACAGTTTAAAGCCCTTCAGAAAATTACTTACATACATATGAAAAATCCAATTATCATTAAAGTTATGCACTATGAAATCCCAGGAACAGTTGCTTTCTAACACAGCATTAGTATTAATGTATGATATTGGCAGCATATGTTTGACAGGCTGTCTAGGACATGTGCTGTTACTCCAGGGTTTCTTTAATAATTGGCTTCAAAGAGACATTTCAGTATTTGAAAGAGAGAACAGTTCTTTATTCTGAAAATGCCAGCAGTGGAACTCAAATATCTACCAGATCAGGTATACACAGTAAAACCTCGAGTCTTAGATAATGATACCACAAATAAATTATAAAAGCAATAACGCAGACCTTAAAAACAGGCTGGAGAAATGAACGACTACAAAGTTCATTACCTGCTAATCCTGCAGGATTCACATTTCATTGAAGAGGGGATCATTTCAGGCATTGAGACAGAGCACTGAATTTATAAGCCTCTAAGATATTTCTAATTTCCCTACCAAATACAGGAATATTGGAAAAGGGTAGGCAGCTCATGTGAAATGAAATGGTTCTTTACACAAAAATATTATCATAGCCAATTAGCAATTGCTAATTTAGTGGTAAATACCCGGGCCAAATACAGCATTTGACTGGAAGGGGGTGTCTTTGCACAGCAACATGACAATTTTATAAATCCTCTACTACAGGAAATTCTTCTGCACATTGAGTTGTTAACACCGCATTGCATTCACAAGGTTATATAAAATCTGCCAGACATTACTCAGAACAAATGAGAGCCAAAGAACAGCCAGCTTTTGAATTAATATTGCTAATAGTATTGTGCTGGGGAAATGGCTGTTGAAGAAGACGGCTAGGGATGTATTTATTATTTCTACTATTATTTATATTGCAACAGTATGTAGGTATTCTAGACAAATTTAAGCCTTCTCAGGCACATTGCAGACACATAGGAAGAGATGTTGCCTTAGAGAGCTTAAAGCAAAACAAGATAGACAAGAAGAGGAAAAGTGAAAGCAAAGAGAGATGTGGTGACTTACTTCTGGCCAAGTAACAAGTGAGTGATAGGAGGACAGATCAGGTCTGTTCCCCTTGTGTTCCCACACCTTCACCTGCTCCTGTTAAGGCTGCTTGCCCAGCTGGCCTGAACGGGAACAGTAGCACTGAACACCCATTTTGTAAAAGTGCCCAAGATGGCCTAAGACACCCAAGAAGACAATTTGAGGTAGATCTGCCACCTGTCCTGTTCCCTGGTACTGCAGACAATGACATTCCCTTCCCGGTCCCACTGCTCCTGTTAGGTCTATAAGACAGGATACTTAAGAGGCATGTAGCCCAAGTTGGACAAGTTATTATTTTATTTTTAAAAGCAAAAATATAAGCTGAAACTCAGAAGTTGTGTGCTTAGCTAGTTTGTATGACTGTTTGCCCTTGTCCTGCCATTTTATCCCTTTTAGCTTTACGTATATTCTCTTCTTCGCATGTATGTGAATAACTCTCCAGAACAGGGACTATGTCTCCCTACATATTTGTGTTGTTCTTCAGCACAGTGAAACTACAGCCATTTGGCCTTTGCAATAATTGTAAAAATCAACATAAAAGCATAAGGAAAAATTATATAAACTATAGAAATGAGACAAAACCACTAGAACAATAGTCTGGTGCAAATCTTCATTATGGTAGAATAAATAAATACATATAAGTGATCCAAACCCTTCCATTATCTCCTGTCCTTAGTGACAGCTTGGGAGGACAAAGATGGGATAGAGGCTGTGTGAAGACTTGAAAGAAGTCGTATGCTTCCAAGGCCTGCTGCAGCCCGCTGTAATGCATCTTCTAGTGTAATCCAAATGACACCGGCTATGTGAGTCCTATTCTTCTCTTCCTTGTGACAGACCTTCGGTTCCAGCTACATATATAAGACCTGGTGGACCTGCATTTAGAAAATCAATTTCCTGATGCCTTAATGACTGTCAATTACAAGGACTCCACTACCTATCTAGAAGCTGAGTACCCATCCATACAAAATATTTATATACAGCCCACTGCTGGAGATGGAGTGCAGGACAAGCACATCTAATGTATCTGTTCCCTTCTTCATTTGTTGGAAGTGCCTTGATTTAGAAATCAAAGTTAGCTTGTTATTGGTGGCTATCGTTATTCCCTCCTTGCTCAAGGTCTCCATATATATATTTTTTAGTAAGGCACAATATTTTTTGTTTGCTCTTGGTACAGGCATTTGTTACCCTACAGTGTTTTGCATGACTGAAAACCATCCCAGACCATGCATTTCAAATGGGTTGGTAAATCAGATGTTCTGCACTGATAACATCTGCCACATTGGCTCATTGTGTGATTAACAAGAACCTATTACTAATGTGACTTTTATTTTTGAATACTCAGTTACAGTTTGTACCTCTTTAGTTGCGTCCCCACTATTTGTTTTCAGGGCTACTCTGGTACACAGTGACAGCAGAGACAGGACCATTAGCCTTCATTACTAAACTGAGTAATGGAAACACTCAGCATTGTCCTGATATTGCCATTCAGTGTCATATTGCCTATTTTCTCTGACATTTCTGCTCGTAATTGCAGATACTGTAATTGCTATGAGACCTCTGCATTTTTTATGTGCTTATTTTTAAATGACAATGTTGTGAAATAAATTTGTTTACTGACAGTTTCTCTAGTCTCATTAAAAACCTTTTCAGTATTTCTTAGGTTGTTGGAAAGCAACATAAATCTACAGGAGATGACATCTTGAGAGGGAAATGGGTGAGTGGTGCAACCGTAAATGCTTTACTAGGTTAGGTAAAAGGGAATGACATAAGAAATCCCTCAGACAAAGCCTTTCTTTCTGAACATATGGGCTACAAGACTTATCTCATTTTTGTTTTAGCCTTGCCAATGGTGCATGTATTTTTCTCATAGTGTATCTAAATAGAAACTGCTTATGAATGAAAATTAGTTATAAAAAGGCAGTGCCAAGTATCCCAAGTTTTGATGCAAGCATTCATGCAAGATGAGTTAAGCCTACATTGTAGTCAGTTCACTGGGCACAGGACTGAACTGTTTGTACCGCCCAGATTTTCTTAAGTTTGTATTTCTGCTTTGAAGTAGCTTAAGCAGATTTAGCATTCAAGGAGCTAACGTTCAACTCTTTTTAAAAATGGGGTCCCCTTAAAATGTTAGCATTGAAATCCTGTGAGAGGTCCTGTTCAGGAACGAAGACTCCATCTTTCCTTTTTAGAAGGGAAATAAGCTCCTTATGAAAATATATCTTATTTATTTTCTTATTCAAATATTATGTTATGCCACTAAAAAGACATTTCCATTATGTTACGAGCAATTTTGATCAAGTGAAATCCTTGAGGACACTTCACCAGAAGTAGAAAAATGGATTTTAGACTAACAGAAAATAAAGTTGTTTTTCAAACCTAAAACTGGGTAACTGTTCTTGCTCCTCAGCATGGACTCATTACACGGATAGCTGTTGTAGTGAGCGCATAAACAAATATCAGACCTTGTGCAAATATCACTAATTTATGCAGTAGAGGAATACCAATCACCCTTTGGCAGTAACTAATACAACATCTCTGGATGACTACAGTTTTAACTCATTGGGTCTAAATCTTTCTTTCCTTTTCTCCTGAGGTAAGTGTTTCTACAAGTTCTGCCTCCACATGTGCAGCTGATCCTGCTCGACAGCATGTTTCACGTGTGATACCAAGAAGGATGTTCATGGTCTCATGGCTACAATCCAGAGGCTGTGTAAGGTGACCTTCCAGGCGTTTGCATTTTTATTGGCAGTTGTCTTGACAATATTTGGAGTAAAAAATCTCCCATCTGAGCTAGGATTCATAGTTACTTTTCTTTCCTGTTACCATAAGAGTGAACCTGGCGTTCTGTGTAGCCTTATACAGATGGAATAATTCATTTGAATCGCCTACCTGAAAACTTAAGGAATAGAAGTTGTCTTGTTTAGGCTGTCTGTCTTACATCTAGTTACTTAAGTTTATCACTAATCTGCAATTAGTACATAGTTTTGAGAGTATAATTAGACTGTACATTTAACAATATCCTGCAGAACAGATAACTGATATAAAAGAACATAATCTCTTCAGTTATTACTTTCCTGATGGGCAGGAAACAAGAATGAAGCAGAAGAACTTACTAGTTCATTGCTTTGCTGGAACATAATATTCTTTCACAGTCACACAGAATAATAAAGTTTACACAGCGCTCTGGTATACTAGCCCTGAACAATTATATTACCTCTGGTATTCAGTTTACTTCTCTGTCGTATTTCTGTCACCTCATCTTTGTGTATAGGAAACAGACTGTAGAGGCTAGAAATCTTTTTTTATTGCTAACTACTTATATTCTTCTTGCATGCTGAGCAACTAGGCTTGCACTTTGTACGATGACAACAGTAGCTGTTGATCATTACTGGAGTGGGAAAACTTCACTGTGGAGGAAGGCAAGTTAAGATCCTCTGGATTGCAAAGGTGCTGGTATATAGGACAGAAAAAAAGAAAAAAATTTGTTAAAAGGATAGCTTATGGAACCGCTCAGTATAGCATGCAATTGAACCCAGCAGAACTTCACTGCTTTTTTTGTGATTCTGTGGGACATGATCTTTTAAAGACGGCTCTCTCCCGTTATTGACTGACTGTTGGTATGTAGGCTATATGCAAGTTCATACCCAGACAACCCACTGTGGTGCTGAGGACAGGCTCAATCACTATGCTTGATCATAGACCAGAACAACACAAGCACCAAAGGAGGGAGAGACAGAGGCAAGACCTAGAGGCTGGTGGGCAGCAGGCACCATTTCATTCCTCTCACCATGGCCATGCTCCTGCCCAACCTCAAAGGAGGACAAGCCTTTCACAGTCATGGCTCTGCAGTGATTATTGGCATAGCTAACGTAAAGTGGACATCTCTGCCATCAAAATATCATCAATCAAAGATAATCTGTGTCTTACCTAATCATGCTGAAATCACAAGAAGCCAGATAACCGGAGCTGCCCCATTCCTTGAATGGCATGCACCCAGTGACCCATCATTTTTGGAAGCATCTTTCCCTTTAAGTCCTTCTGAAAATTGTGTCCAATGCTTTGATGGATGTGAACTACTGAGTAACACAAAGTGCAGTGCAGCACTCTAATCTCTGTTATTAATATGCAGATAATAATTATATTCCATTAGTGAATTGGCAGGATATATTAAATTCCTTTTGCTTGCAGTGAATTTCATTAGTAGTTTGGCAAAAAAATGGCCTTGTCCATTTCCAAATAAGTAAATGAATTTCAGTGCTTCGGTCATATCCACGGAAAGCTCTTACTTGGAAGAATTAACAAGTGGCTAAGAATTGATTTACTACTGCCATTTTACATTGAAGGATGCCACGTGAACTTACTTCAAGTGTGCTTAGACTCCGAGGATGATGTACATTAGGGTCAGGAGCAACATGGGATGTAGGACTACAACACACCCTGGACCTGACCATCATTGCTGTTTCATTCATAGGATCTATTTTAGCACTACTTCTGCTTTTTGTCTACAGTATTCCAACTATTTCAGAAATTCAGTCATGTGATGAGGAATTTGTCTCTAATTCCTATTCCAAATCTATTCTATGGTATTGTATACCCATTTGTCTTTGAATTAATATATTTTCAGCTTAAATATCTCCTTTTACTGCTCTTTGTATATGAAGATAATCTAATCACTCTCAGCTTTCAATACAAGGTCTTTTTCTATCACCAGATACTTTGTAATGCTGTATTTACACACAAGGCGCAAAGTTGAAATAGCACCCCTTCTTGTCTGTGCATTGGCTGTTTGAGGAAGTAATCTAATCTATTACCCACAGAACTAAAATTACTTATTTTCTGCCAATACAAGAGCCTTTTTTCCCCAGTCTCTACCAAATTTCAGATGTTTGCATGATCATGCAGTTTGAAGTAGTGTTTCTTTCACTAATAATATTAAAAGTGTTTCTGTCCACATTCAAATTAAATTCTTTAGGCCTACATAACCCAGTATATAACCTCATCAAATGCTCTCTTCAGATCCTTTTCCATCTTGAGAGCTATTCTATCATCTTTCCCCTACTCTGTATGAGAGGTTTTCAAATCTTGCTTTGGTAGTTCTAGTTCTTCCACCTCATTACTCAGGTTTCCTGCATTAGTCCACAAACATCTTCATTGTTTCTTTTTGACCTCACAATGTTTCCTAAATCAATTAAATATAGCCAACCTGATCAATTCTTTCATCCACAGAAGTATTTTCTTCTTTTTCCCTGCTGTCCGCTACCTTATTCTCTAGAATAGCCTTATTCCTGATTACAGCCTCATTTACATTGTTTTTTGCCTGTTATTTTTTAACACAAATTGTGGAGATAGTATGTGTCTCTCCCAGTCACAACATATCCCTTGCAACCTACATGGATGTTTTCCTTTATCTGTTTTTGTAGTCTCGGTCGCAGAAGGTCAGTGCCCCAGACAGTCAGATGCAAACCCTCCCCTGAGAACTATGCTTTTTCTGTGAACGCTTCCTAAAGGTTAAATGCCCAAAGTCCCCCTCCTAGGACTAATTCCTCAGCTGTCCTTTCGGTGTGATCATATTCGTGGCTTCAACCTCCTTCTCAAGGAGCAAGAGAATGGAGTGGGCCACGTCTCGCCAATGTTTAAACATCTGTATGGGCATTTCTACGGTGTGACCCATCTCACAGTAACATGTGCATTAGGATGAGATTAGTCATGTTTGGTAAGTGTCAGCTTCTTTCCTTTGACCCCAAAGGAAGCCGAAAAGGTCAGGAGTGCAGAATTGCTTTGTTTATCTCTGAGGCTGTATCCTCACCGCTAAATTGAAGGTGCTCAGGCATGTTTCTGGGCACTGAACCCGTCCGGCATGAGGCTACACTTGCAATCTCTGCCAGCCTTGCAAAGGGGAGGCTGCTTGCAGAGCTCCTGTTGGGAAAGGCCCTCTGCAGCCCTTGGAGCAGTCCAGCCCCCAAGCTGCGCCTGGGCACATGTTTGGGAGATTGACACTTGGCTTGAGCCAAAAGCGGGCTGGAGAGCACCTTAATGGCCTGGGAACAATTCTGTGCATTGTTTCATATATTAACATTGCCTTCTTTAAACCTCTTTGAAGTGTTTCCCAACGGTGTAATGGTTCTCCAACCTTTCTGGCAGGAGTCCGATACTGTCCCAGCTGGGAAGATTTCATGGCATTTGGGTCTACCCAGGTTCACTCTTTTCAAGTGGAGAACTACTCAGTATTTGTGGTCTTTTCAGTCCTTTTTGTGGATTTTAAACTGCGCTTGGCAACTAAATGTGATTTAAAGAGACAGAGACGTCATGCATTTCATGTAATTGCTTGGTATTCGCCTGCCATCAGTCCTTGTGTGGCTGTGGTGGAAAGTGATTGGTTTAATATTCAATATTGATTGAAAATGCTTACACCAAAGATCTTAACTTCTTTCTCTACCCATTTACTTCTCCACTGTTTTTTTTTACGCCCATTGTCCCTTTTGTGAAGTTGACAGAAAAATATGGAAAAAATTTCCCTGAATTATTCTTTACAAAAAATAAGCTATTACTGTTAAAAAAAAAAGTTTCAAGTGATTCCTAAATAGAGTCTCCTAAGTAGGGTTTTGCCATGGTTTTAGCCACAGCTGGCCTGCACGTGGCATTTTACGTATGATGTCAAGTGGTGAAGCAGTTCATTAATGCTTCCAAAGCAATCATCAGCGCACCCTTTGTGCTTCTTCTTGCCTTTTTGAATCTGCAGGGTTATGGACTTGCTTTCATTCTGAGATACAAGTTACAAGATATCAGGACTCTTGTCTTAAAACATGCTTCAGTTTTTCAAAGGTGTGAATGGGGATCAAACTCCCGAATTGCAAGGGAGACAAGAGCATTACAGCCTCAAAGAAATGTCTATGCTATGCGACATTGTTTGAAAATCCCAGCCTGTGCTTCGCTCCATGAGTGAGCAACTCAGTGCCCTGGAAAACAAGCTGCTGTGCCTTATTTGCCCCATCCATGAGTAGACAGTATTGCCCACATATTTTTGGAAAGCATCTGGGGGATAAATACACTGTATATTTGGTATGTGTCATTATAATAGCATTTGGATAGCCATCCATTTGTGTCTTTCCTTTGACTTCAATGGACATTAGATCAAGCTCTCAATAGGAGGATAAAAGTACAGATTTAGTTTTCAGTTAGCTAAAATTTTGATTTCTAAATAATTGTATTTATAACACATGCAATGCCCAGGATGACTTTATGTCCCACTACAAAGGGAAAAACTATCAAACCCTTGCTCCAGTCTGCTCACACAAAAGGT
>NW_008825016.1:3210629-3237904 GCF_000699105.1 Pygoscelis adeliae | reverse complement strand
CTCCTGTAGCACATTTTGTGCTCCTTGCCAACTCTGCAGCCCTAACCACAGCCCCTGTCCCAGCACGACACCCCCAGGAGAAAGGTCCCTGGCAAGGGGTCTGCAGGAGGGAGTCCTGCTGGATGTAGATTTCCCTAGAGCTCAGGGACCTCTGCTCTTCTTTGTGCCTGTGAGGACAAGGAGGAGATGACTAAAATGAGACCTCTGTTTCCAACATGGGAGGCAGGTTTTGGGGCAGGGCTGTAGCCACCGTGGCCCTGCTATCCCCCGGGCTGATCTCCTGCTCTGCTGAGGCTGCCTCACCTCTGCAGGGCTGTGCCCGCGACACAAAACTTCAGGTGGTGCTGAGTGATAATAAAATAAAAGTCTTTATTTTTTAATAGATGGACAAAACAGACCCAAAACCAGACAGTATTTTGCTGAATTGCATGGGCACTACTGAATACAATACAAATGAAGTTAAAACATATTTATCTATATTATGCTTCCTATCTGTTTTGTTAGGTATTGTCTTAATATAACATTTCTGACACAGACAAAAATATACTTTTTTTTTAACAACAGCCACAAATACTGCCCTGATTAATAGCAGACTTACAATAACTTACTGTCTAACTGCACATGGTACTTGATCAAATACGCTTGAAGGGCAGAAGGAAAATTGAATAACAGTTTTTTTCCTATGATACTTATATTTGAAATCCTAAATTGTTGTACTATATGAAAATAAAAGACTAAATCTTTTACTTTATTTGATCCACTTAATGATTACATTCAGTTCAGGTTCACAAAAGTATGTTTTATTTATAATGCATATACCATTCCATATGGACAAATATAGATGAAATCATAACTTTTTTTGACATCTCAGCTATGTTATTAACCTTGATTTTATGAACACATCTCATGCAAAGGAGGTAAAAAAACCCTGTCAAATAAGTGTTATTCACAAATGTTAAGAATATGGAAGTAAAATGTATGATCGTGATATGAATATCTAGAAATCGTAGGCTCAGAAACAATAACGTCAGTGTCTGAAAATGAGCTGTTTGCTTCACTGATTATAGGTCCAATTTAGTGCATAGTACTACTGTCTACAAATTGCAAAAGTAGAGAAGGAGCATCTGATGATTCCCATGAAAATAAAGTTTACTTGAAGAATCATGTCCTGTTGGCATCTTGGTTGTGGAAGTAACTTGGTTGTACTTTGTTATCTTTTTTTTTTCTCCCCCTCCCCCCTAGCTATCAATCGTAGATACAGCCTTTGGTTATATGGACAGCTTTGTATAAATTTAATGGTAGGATAGCTGAACTAAGGCAATAAAACTTGTAAACAGACTTTGCACAGGGCTGTTGAGTTTGGCTTTTGGAGTTGTCCTGTCCACTACGCAGCCCACCACCGCAACCGCTGCAGCCGTTTTTGGACTCACGCAAAGACAAGCACAGAGACTGGGTACGTGGAAAGCAGAGTTATGGTCACACGATGAACAGCCTTCAGTGCCACTTCTCTCCTTTGCATGATAAATCTTCCATGGTGTGCTACTTGTAAAAGTGCAAGAATATTTCAGTCTCTGCAGAGAGGACTGGAAAACTTTGTTTGAACCATTTTCCGCCAGAGAACGCATAGTTCCATCTAAACAGGAATACTTTGTGAAATCGCAGTGATTTCACAAAAATACTCAATAGGATAAACCGTACAAAATATTTTGATAATGTTGAAAGCATCTGGCTTGAAATTTTTGGACTAACGCATTTTAATTTTTCACTTAACTGTTTCATTTTGAGCATTTTAAAAGCCTTTATGTTTTTGCCTTTATGTTTTTATGGCAACAAGAGAATACAAGGGAAAATGAAAGATTTTTATTTTTCAATCAAAATTTCTTAAACGATTCCAGCTGAATCCCCTTCTTTCCTTCTCCTCCCACTATTGGGAATTTTGAAATAAGTGATACAGAAATGCTGCTGTATTCAAAGCATCTGGCCACTATGCAGCTTCTCATAGTAAAATTCTAGCAATTCCTAGACAAAACTGGAGAGTAAATCTTCAGGAAGACATACAGGTGGCTGTAAAATGGGCTTCCCTAACTTAATTTGGAACTGTAGTGTAAGGCATTGGCTATGTAAGTGGGCAAAACCGTGGCTTGATATTTTCTCATAAGAAGGGATCCAGGCTAGTGGATTTGGGCCAGAAATGGATAATAATTCAGCAGTGGCTCTGTTCTCCCCTCTCTTTCTTCCATATGATCTCTTTCCTCTTTTCCATGGTTCATGGGGGAATGAATACCGCTGGGTTTGCGTCCGGTTTGTGACATCCTCAGCACCCTGAATTTCATTGGTGGCTCGTTTGCTCACCCCGCAGGAATTTTTCATTTCTTTGCTATATTGGCTCTTCTGGATTTTTAGTACAGATCTTGATTGTGATTTCCTCCCCCCAGAGCACACTCAATATTTGTTAGCACAGTAGTACCGCAGTTCACAATGCATATTCAGAACTGAGATGCAGTGTTATTTTTAAATGTAGTGTATGGAGAAAAAAATCAACATCTCTAAAATTAATTTTCTCTACGTATAAAATAGATATATGCTGTTAAAACTCCACAAAAGGAGCAAAAACATACCTAAGGATTCAACCTTGTGAAAGTTTATGTCAACATTGAATGCACAAGTTGATGGCTTCTTCCTTTAGCAGCAAAACCTATTCTTACATTTCCTATCCTCCAGTATAGCTAGCTCCTCGTGCTGTTAACGTTAAAGAAGAAATTTCACCAGTGACCAGCAACAGGAGGATATCTGGATTTCAGTTGAACATTTTGTGTCATGCGTAGATATTAAAAAGACTTATTGGAGCACAACTCTTAATTGTACAGAAATCTAGCTATTAGATCTCCCACTGTGAAAGGCACGTACCAATGGGGACAGACACAATCATCTCGGCCGTGAGCAAATGGAAACGACCTTGCGTGTTCCCTGCTGGCCAGGGCAAAGTTGGAAGGGGCCTCCTCTCCCTGCTTTGCTGCTTCTGGCCAGCGCTGCCATTCATGACTGAAGTCTCGGCTGCGCCTGGCCGCTGCTGGTGCTCCACAGAGTCACAGTGACGGCCCGGGAGGACGGCTGTTAATGAAGGAGTCCAGCATTTAGTGGAAGACACCGCTGTGCCTTTCACTACGCTTGTGGCTTCGGCTTTCCCTTCAGTTCCCCTCCAAGCTGCTGCTGCTTTTGGAGGTAGACACTTACAGACGTGGAAACCTGACCAGCAAGCCTGTTTTTCCCATGGGAAATCAAATTTTTGAGAAAATGTGATTTTCCATGGAAAATCTACACTGTCCAGAGTAATCCCAGCAAGTCCAACCCAAAAAACTTTTTGATGTCTTTGAGAATACTTTTTTAATTATGTAAAAAATGGGAATTTTCCCCATGGAAACCCCTCTCATCTGTTTTTTCAAGCCTTCTTGAATCTCCTTACTTTTCAATACTTGTTCCATTGCTGCAGTTGCTTGGTGTCAGACTGCTTTGCTCAGTGTTCATTTTGATGATAAGTCAAGATAAAGCTTCTTTTCTCAACATTGAAAAGCTCTATTTAGTTTATAAGAGTTCTGCCATTTTTCACAAGCTGAGTTTCAATTCCAATTATTGCTTTAAAAATTTTGTTGTCCTCCACTGGTGACAGCCACTAACCACCGGAAAAAAAAGAACACCTGTTGTAACATACTTTGCTTAAGGTTGTCTTGCATTAGGTGTAACGTTATTTTAAACTCATGACTTCATTTTAACTTTTTAAATTATTATAAGATGTTTAGCACTCCTATAAGGAATTTATTACTATTTGCACATTTTGCTGTCTTATACAAATAATAAAATACTAGATTTGTATTAATTATTTGAATTTCTTCATGAGGAAAAACCCGACCAGATCAAAAACCCAGGGAACTTACCTGTCCTTGCTCAAGCAGCTAGCTCTTTAGTAATAAATCACTTATAGCTGTGACAATATTTTTTCACTTAATGCCAATAAAATGTTGACTGATAGTATTTCAGAGTGACTGTATTATAATCTCTTCATACGATTTCCTAGCTAAATAACTGTTGCACTTTTTCTGCTACATATATTTTCAATTGTAAATATTTTTTTTAATTACACAGTATATAGTTCTGGGTGGAAAGAATGGGATCTGAGTGTATCTTGTGGTAAACACTCTATGATCTAATCCAACATGTTAGATAATAACAGAAAAGAGTTCCTCCCATGGGATGCTCCTGCTCCTAGAAACAACTTAAAGAATTGTGCAGTGGCATTTTATTCCCAATTCTTGCTTTTCTTCTGATAAAATGCCTCTTACTATTCTTTGGAGAATATCTTGCTTCACATTGCTTTGCCTGTGGCTACTAGATTTTTTAATTATCTTCAGTGTTGGACAGCTCTGGACTCGAATCAACATAATTGAAGGCTTCCTTGTTTGTGAAAGTTGAGCTCAAAGTTAGACTGTGTCGTGGATTCACAGGTGCAAGTTCGTTTAATACAATATTGTCACTTTTTACAAGAGTTGCTTTGTCCATGTGTTCTCTACTGTACCTGGCAACAACAGCATCAAGGAAGTCCAGCTTTGGTGGCAAAGTCCCACTCTCAAATAAGTATTTGGCTAAGTAGGAGACTATAATGTTAGTAAAGAAGGAGGTAAGCATAGCAAGTGTTTTAAATGGGAATCGCTGGATATAGATATTATTTTCATCTGGATAGCAGCCAGGATAGTAGATCAGGGGCTGAAGGTAGAGGTATGGTTCTCCTCCAGTTATTCTGAGAACAAGGCCAAATAAGTATCCTGCAATGGCGCCGTAGGTGTTGGTTCCTTTAATAAATAACACACACAGGAGCTGGGGGAATATGATGATATAAACAAGGTCAGAGCTGAGGTACCACAGGCCATACACTGACGAAGCTAGCAGTGCCATTGCTGTTGCTGATGCTCCAAACAGAAAAACAGTGATTCTCATGACCCACACGATTTCCCTGTCTGAAGCCTGCAAAAAAAAGGCAGTGTTAAGTGGTTTTTTCATGGCAATATATGTATGCCTACATTTATGCACGTAGTCAATATAAAATACTGCATTGTAAAAGGAAATTTTGCATGACATATTCAATAATATTTACAAACGAATATCTCTGTCTCTATCTCCATCTCAAGCACAGAGAAAAAAACCCAAGGGTTATGGTTGCCATTCCCGAAGTCATAATCTTTGAGTATAAGGAAAAGTTTGATAATGTGTCAAAGAAAAAAACAACAGCAGACTGTTAGAAATAACTTTTAAATATAAGCACAATATGGTTCAACCAGAAAAAACTGTCAGCATCAGAATTTCTTATTCTCCATTTCCTAAGAAACACTCCGACTCACTAGCCCATTCTGTTGTCAAATGATTTCCTGATAAATCAATAATTCAGAAAGATGTCTCATTTTGTTAAAGATTTAAGCAAAACTTATGGTTGCAGCAATAATTAGGAGCTGTTTGGATAAACTGCAGTGACATGAGAACTCTTGAAATCTGCCTCCCTTGAGCTAGCTTTTTCACCTCTGTCATCAGTCACAATCATAAATATTTTTATGACTTTCAGTTTATTTAATATACTGTTAGGAATGAAATGCTATACTTTTTCTAGTCATAGGCAGGAACGTGAAAGAGGTGTTTCATTATGAAATTACAGTCTATGCATCACCTAGTTAAGGTCTCACCTAAAATTTTCTCTAAAAGTAAAAATGAAAATGTAATCTCACATTTTGCCGAAAGGAAAGCTGGTAAATGTTCCGAGCAAACATAGAACTTGCTGATAAAATTGAAGAGTCGGCTGATGACATCACAGCAGCAGATACAGCGCCGAGGCCAAAGAACGAGATATAGACTGGGCAAAGGTACTGGAGCACAATCGGTAAAATCATATCTGCTTCTTTTTTAGTCATGGGGTCAGGGATACCATACTCAGTCTCATTCCAGGCTGCAATATGGACACCGGTATGTTATTAGTAACATTAGTAGTCATCAGCTACAGCATCTCTTGACTTCATATGTAGCGAGCTATTCATATTGCCAGATTTTAATTCACATTCAATGACCAAACTGTTACTAGGGCCAGACTGATGGCATTTCAGAGAGGCAGTGCCCCCCTGGTTTCTGTTAGGCAGATTTAATCCTGCTCAGCATTTTTCCTTATCTCTAAGCTAAGTCTGACCACAGCCTGTGGTTATCCAGTAGGAAGTTTAATATTAAAACTTTGCATTGAACATAAATGTCGTTTTCCTCAATAAAACAAGTCTGGGATCCATGTTTGTTTGTGATGTGTTTAACTATTCTTTTGGAATACAGACTCAGAGCTCAAAGCCATGTGTTAAACATTTCTAACAGAACATTTCTAACAGTTTAGCTATGTGGTCACTGTGATGGGGATAACTCTCACTATGACAAAGACCTTGAAAAGGATGTTTTGGTCAAGATAAGAAATTCCTGATAAATCATAGAATCATTTAGAATCATTTAGGTTGGAAAAGACCTTTAAGTCTTTTCGTCGTTGGACTCTTTCCATCGTTGGACTCTTTTCATTGAGTCCAATGTTAACTTAGCACTGCCAAGTCCACCACTAAACCAGGTCCCTAAGCACCACTTCTACACGTCTTTTAAGTACCTCCAGGGATGGGGACCCAACCACTTCCCTGGGCAGCCTGTTCCAATGCTTGACAACCCTTTTGGTGAAGAAATTTTTCCTAATATCCAACCTAAACCTCCCCTGGTGCAACTTGAGGCCATTTCCTCTTGTCCTATTGTTCGTTACTTGAGTGAAGAGACTGACACCCACCTTGCTACGACCTCCTTTCAGGTAGTTGTAGAGAGCTCTAGGTCTCCCCTGAGCCTCCTTTTCTCCAGACTAAACAACCCCATCATTACGCTGATGCACTCATCAGCATTACGCTTAGCGCTCAATACAACGCTCCTCATCATTACTGTTAGGATGAAATAAAAGTACCAGAATCTAACTCAAATATTAAATAGAAATATTATGTCTGTAGATGCCTAGAATGTGCAAAATGAGTTAATATCTTAGCCACTGGGGTAGGAGCAATTTCCCCTGGGAGAAATATTCTATAATATTATTTTTCAGTGTAGCCTCCTGTTGAAGAAGTCATGAGTTGATTAATGATGTCACCTGGCTAGATTATATGTAACATAAGCTTTGTAGGGTTTTCACACATTTATTGTACTATTCACTTTTAATCATTTACCTGTAGATGCTCCAATTGCACCAATGAGTACTGCAGGAAGAGCCATCACGAGACAGCCAAAAGCAGCCAGAAATGACAGAACTTGAGCATATGTGGCAGAAGATGAGGAAAGAACTCGCTGGAAATATGCTTGCCATGGGATTCCTCCTAATGTCTGCAAACACAATGGGCAGCATCCCATCATTAGGGGCTAACTCTGAATTTTTTTTGCTATCGCCATATAGAGAGCACGTAGAAGCATCACTTGAATGCTGAATGCTGTGTTGTTGCTCTTTTATTTATTTATTGAATATCAGTCAGTCAGCAATAGCTGTAACTTTCATTCTCACAAGTAATTTCAAACCTTTGTAAGTCCACTTAAATCCCGTTCTTTTAGATGAGTTATTCCTTTGTACAATTAGCGACAACACTTTGCATTTACATAGTCTCTGTAATCCCCAAGTATTGTGAGCTGTATAAATACTTGTTAAAGCCTTATGAAAGGTTATAAAATACTATTGTCATATTTCATATTTGAAGACTTTGGCCTCCAGCACCCTCCCCCCGCCAAAATTAGGTTAGACTCTGGTAGGATTTGAAATCAAGATTTTATCTTCCTTTATGAATGCTTGTGGCCATCAAAACAAGGCAACATATTCTGTATACATTGAACTCAAGAATCTGAAAAATTATTCTCCCACTGTCTTAAGCAGATATGATACCAATAGAAATTAAAGACAAAGCAGTAAAAAAGTTTTCTTTTATGGTGGCAACCCTTCTCTTTTTTGGGTATATAACAGTGAAGATCCGGATTAAACTTAAAATTATGTCTGCAAAATACAACACAAAAGAGTATTATCAAAGGCTAAAAAAACAAGTCCTAACAATTCTGTCTTGAAAGCAGGATTTGAATAGTCTCCACTAAGTAAATAAGTGCCTATGACTAAACAGCATGGAAAGAAAATAAAGCAAATTGCTCACTAAATGTGCACAGCCCAGTTCTACACACTAAATGAGGCAGGAGGCATTTGGACCAAATAGTGTGTATACAGGTGTTTTATATATGTTTCATGCACACACAGGGACCAAATGAATGTTTCACAGGCAACTCTGATTTTGACTTGCTATTTATGACTGTTTTCCTTTGCAGCCGTAATAATGTTCCTTTAACAAAGCCTTCCAAGCATGTGTAAATTTCTTGAGCTATAATGAAACAAAGATGAAAAGAAAACGTGTCATCATTTGTCAACATCAGAGCTTTCCTTTGGTCATCAGCAGAGATGAAACCTTTAGGCTTACCACACAGAATACAGCCACTTGAGCTAATGTCATACTTTGGTTCTCTGAGAATCTCTAAAAAATTCAGGCTGGATAAAACAATATATTTTAATACCCCAATTATCAGAAAACTCTGAAGATTTTTCATTGAGATTAATTTAAAAAAAGCAGAGAAAGGAATCCCAAAGTACAACACGATAATAAAAACAGTGTAGAGTTGCTCAGGGACACTAAGAATGGAGAATGTTAGCATGTGTTGCTAGATCTTCTAATGGAAAGTACTTAGTAACCACCAATCCCATGTGTAACACATGGGTATTAAATAACGAAAGCCTTCAGTTCATTCTGGCATGTGTGCATGTATGAATTCATCCATCCATCCATCCATCCATCCATCTCTGCAAAGCTTTTCCTCACCTATACCTAAGGCATATTTATTTATTTATATGAATTACATATTTATTGCCTTCTGCAATATATAAATTCCTCTGCCAAGTATGACATCAGTTAAGTATTAACTGCATACTTTTAATTAATTTTAGCATAAGTCAACTCTTTCAGCCTGATGATATTTAAATTGCATTTCATTCTGGCATGTGTGCATGTATGAATTCATCCATCCATCCATCCATCCATCCATCTCTGCAAAGCTTTTTCTACATCACCTATACCTAAGGCATATTTAATCATTTGTATAACATATTTATTGCCTTCTGCAATACATAAATTCCTCTGCCAAGAATGACATCAGTTAAGTATTAACTGCATACTTTTAATTAATTTTAGCATAAGTCAACTCTTTCAGCCTGATGATATTTAAATTGCATTCCTGGCAATCCCGACTTTGACAGCTGTGCTACAATAGTCTACTGATATTTCACTGAAATCATTCAAATGTGCAGAAATATTGAGCAGGAGTCAAGAGGGTAAAAGTTTTCAGTTTGCTGGAATCTCTTAACTAGACTCTCTATTATTTTCAGCTGTCACAGTAACACAGTGTGAGTGCTTAAATGCTTCATTCCTTCATACAAGCCATCACTTACCAGCAAAAGGAAATTGTCCAGCCATGTGTAAATGTCAAGTGAGTTGATAGATCCAAGCCAAGGTGCTTGGTGCACCTGGTGCACAGCCGTGAGCCCAATGTCTGTCACTGCAGGATGGGACATCGCAAAGGGTACGCTGATCCACTGTAACCAAACAGTAACACTTTGTTCAGGTCTAAAAAAGGCATTCTAAACCTGGGAAATTTTGATATTAACATTGATCTGTTTTTCTTCTTCTTGCATGCTAAAGATCAAAAGCCAAGTTGCCGAGCTGACTTGCAGAAAAGTCAGGTTATGTGCCAGTGGAACATCTCTGAAATCCAGAGAGCTTGGTAGTGGATAGCTTACCTCTGTTCTGGAGAGTGTGAGTATAAGCAGAGAATTGATCAGTGTAAATCACAAAATCAACAGGAAAGGCACATTTATACATCTTCATCTTATTTTCCCTAAACTCCACATATATTCTTTACACCCTTTCCTGGACCACGCTGTAGAAAAACATCTACATATAAACTTGTGTGCAATAGCATCAGGATTTGCCAGTATACAGGTATGAGACATCACAAACACACCTGAAAGCTTGGGAATTTGTTTTTAATTCAACGCAAAACTATATCGTGACAAGAGAGGGGTGCTGTTGGTGAACCCCCAATTCTCTTGCTCCAGAACACCCAGTAGCCCAGTGTTATAGCACTTTTCTACCTTGAGGGCAATTTACTCTGGGCTCTTGGCTATTTTCAGTCTCTCTGTTTTTGATCTAGGCCAAAAAATCAGTTGAGAAACCCTTCCCAGAGACAGTTTTGGCCAGAAGGGTCGTTTCCTTCACCAACTGACTTTTTGTGCATTTACTTGCCAACTCATTTTGCAATGACGTAACTCACTAACTTTCTATGAGGAGAACCTCAGTAGCTCCTACTGAGATGAAAACCAGGCTTTGTGCTATATGTAATGACCATTGCAAGCACGGCATCCTTAAGACTCCAGTGATATCCAAAACATGCAGATTACCACAATCCAACTGATCACATTTAAGTGTATGGGGTAACAGGAGCAAGGAGGGGAGAAATCAAACATCTTCCTCTACTTTGTTGTAAAATTCTTGCAATATTGTGTGAAGAATATATGGATTAATGCTATGTTTTTCTGCACTGCCTATTATTCAGGCTGTTTATCATGTACCATAGTATTCTGTTCCCAGTTACATATTAAACTTTGCCAATTTAAGCACTTAGGCAGAAAGATACCCTTCTCACTGTCTGCTTGGGCTTTTCTGGGAAAGATCACCAAAATGTTCTAACTGTCTCCAAGATATTTTGAGGGAAAAATAAACATATTGTCAAAATTAATGGATGTTAATACTATTCTTGTTGAGAAATTCATGGGGAACAAGGTTGTCAAATGGATTTTTTTATTCTTGTTTGTGAATCTCAAATCTCATACATGTCCAAGTGTTGAGCTTCTGAAAAGCTGTAGTTTGCCCATACTCAGCTGAGATTTTCAGTAAGGTAAATTTCTAAAGGTCCACCTGCAGCCTGCATGCCACAGCCCAGGATTTAATAGGGACTGTATTGCAAATGTATTATGAGCTTTAGTAATCCATTCCAGTTCCTGACCGTAACCTTTGTGGTCTCAAGGATTACCTCTATATTAGTAAATAAACCAAGTCAAGACACTTTCTCTGGCCTTGCAGTTCACTGACATGTCATGGTTTACATCCATACACCTAGACTCCTTCTCCTGCTAAAAAGGACAGCCCTCAACTGTTCCTGGGAACTATCTGGGAAAGTACTAGTTGGCGTGGGCCAAAACAGTGCCAGAACTGTGTTAACAATTAAGCACTACAGATGATTCTGTGTTTTCACCTTGACACTGTTTAACTTGCTTAATATAGACATAGACCCAATTTCTTCACTGAGCTCTTTCTAACCAGAGTAGAAAATTCACTGTTTTGAATGGAGGTCAAATAAAACCAAGGCTTGTGGAAGTGAAGCAGAAACTGGGACTTTATGTTGGGACTTGAAGCTTGGGGGTGGAAGTAGCAGGTAGCTAGAAGGACCTGGACCTCATGGGACTGGAAACCAGAAAAAAATGACTTCTACATGAAGTCCCCATTTAGAATGGAGAATTAATAATACAGCTGAGATGAAGAGTCAGTAAATAGTGAGGATACAGTGCAGGATCAAGGGAAGACTCACGGGGCAAGATAAGGAGCTGAGAATTGCAGATATGGGTACAGGAAAGCGAGGAGGTAAGGAGAGGTTACATGGGATTGTAAGGAGAAAACCAGGGAAGTACGTGCAGTGGCTGGGGTAGAGGTTATGGAAGCCTAAGGAAGAAGCTGTGGCTGAATTGAGGAGCCAAGGTAGGGAACAGAAGTGGTCACAACAAGCACCTCCCCTTGAGTAAGGAGCAGGAGCGAAATAGACATTAGAGGAATGAGCATTAAAGCTCTGTGCCAGTGGTAATACAAACTGCTCCAGAGCCTGGAGGGGAAGCTGGGATACCTGAGCCTGTGACATCTTCTGCTGTGACACCTACTGTGAAAGTGTCCCATCTCATCTAAAACTGCCTCACCTGGAGCATGACCATTTAGATGCTATCTGAGGCTTCCAGCCCCACTGATGACTCTGGAGGTTATGAATATGGTTCCTTCAACATGACATTATTGCTGTTTATTTTAAATGGGAAATTACATAAAAAGCCCAACCTGAATTAAAAGAACACTATTAAAGCTACAGATCCAACCATTGAGAAAACTGCTATACAACCTTCATTGGTTTTCCCCTCCCTGTCAGGTTCATGCTGCCTTTAATACCGGATCACATGTTGTTATTCCCACAGGATCAGGGTCTTTAGCAGTGCATGAGTTGTTCTTATTGGAAAAGCATTTCTGTATTTTGATTTATCTACAATTTTGGGAATTTCTGTAATGCACACCATCTGTAGAAACTGAATGGTTCACAAATATTAACATGCATGTTAGGGAAGGAAACAGTACTTTCCCCACTGTGCAGGTGACGAACAAAGATATGAGAGAAGAAGATCTGGAATAACGTCTCATTTGAGGTGGCCAGCTGGAACTTGGATTTGCTTTTTCAGGGTATTTAGCACCATTCCCATGAAGTCAGTTACAACAGGGAATGCTTAGCACTTCTGCAAATAAGGCCATAGGCCTCACAGTAGGATGCCACAGAGTGAGAACACACACAGGGTTGGTTAGTGACCACCTGTGTGAGCTCTGGCTGAAGCAAGTTCCCTAGAGCTGCACAAGAACGCTGGTGAAAGCAGAGAAACAACTCCGGATCCCCAAGGTGCCATTCAATTCCTTCGCCTTGAGCCACCCCATTTATTTCAGCCTGTCTCAGATCTCTGCACACCTGTGACCATCTATTACTGCCACTGGCAAACAAAGACAGCAGCTTCTTTGATTTGCACCCCTGTGATCTGAGCCCTGTTGCATTGATGTTTTTCAGAGTAGGGCTTAAAGAACAGCAGTAAATAAAACGCTACCCACTAGCATATCATTGATAGCTGATGAGGGGATATTCATACCACCATATTCAAACAGCAAGGTCATCTGGTGAGACTTCCTATATTATGGTCTTCAAGGACAATGGAGGGAAATGAGGCAAAAACCAAGAAGGTGATTTAAAGCAGGAGGTTAACTAAGCTGCATGAGTAGGTGACAGCTACAGGAAAGAGAAGCAGGAGAGTGTCAGCTCTGCAGGTCCAATGCCAGTGTTTCTGGACTGCTTTACTGACTGCTTCCTACATCTGATGTCTCTTGCCAGTGCCTGTGACACAGTTCTATGGACAGATAGGAAAGGAGTCAGCTCCAGTCCTATCCTGAGTTAGATATATAGATATATAGATATACAGAAATAGCAGGACAATTACAAGACTGTTTGCTCTATCAGACTGGTTGGAAAAAAGCCAGAGAAGTGGGCCTCTCGGTCAGCATTATTGTCAAAGCACGGGCTGTACACTGATGTAAATGCAGACTCTTTAAAGTCAGGGCTCTGTGAGTGGAGATATTCCTTTGCTGAGATTTCAGTGAAGACATAGTTCCAAAACTGAAGATGGGCAATAGGTCTCAGTAATCATCATAATGCCCAGGGCAAAATCCTCAACAAAGAAGGGGAAAAAAAGCCAAACTTACCAGTCCCAGGAAGATGCAGAAGAGCTGAACTACATCGGTGTAGGCCACAGAATAAAGCCCACCCACAAGCGTGTACATAGTTGCAATCAAGGCAGAAATAATGACTGAAATATTGACATTAATGTCAATGATCACACTTATAGTGGCACCTATGGGGAAAAACAAAGCACTGTGTGTTAGTGTATGTCACAGTATGTCTGATAATGAGCCAGCTCCCACAGCACTCGTGGGATGCATCCCATGAAGTCCCGTGAAATTGTGTCTGCCCAGTCTATTTAAATGTTTCCTAACCTGATCCTCTTTTCGCAAGCCTTCCTTGCCCTGGACTTTCCTAGGGTTCTCAGGGTCCTGGGATTCCTGAAGGCTGGTCTTACCAGCAAAGAATGAAGCAGAGAAGGCACTGAGTAACTCAGCCTTTTCCATATCCTTTGCCACCAGGTCCCCTGTCCCATTCAACAGCAGTCCACGTTTTCCCTAGTTTATGTGCTTGTAGAAGCCTTTCTTGCTGCCCTTCATGGCCAAATTAAAATCCAGGTGGACTTTGGCTTTTCTAAACCCATCTCTGCATGCTTGGACAGTGTCTCTGTATTCCTTCCAGGTCACCTGTCCCTCCTTCCATGTCTTGAATGCTTCCTTTTTATGTCTGAGTCTAGTCAGGAGCTCCTTTCTTGTCCATGTGGGTCTCCTGCCAGCTTTGCTTGTTTTCCTGGTTGTCAGGGTAGACTGTTCTTGAAAATGGAGGAGGTGATCCCTGAGTATCAGCCAGCTCTCCTGGACTCCTCTTCTCTCCAGGGCTGTCTCCCATGGGATTCCTCCAAGCAGATCCCTGAAGAGGCCAAACTCTATTCTCCTGAAGTTCATTGCTGCGGTCCTGATTTTTGCCTTGTTCCCTCCTCTCAGGACTTTGAACTCCACCATCTCATGAACACTGCAGCCAAGTCTGCCTCCAACCTTCACATCCCTAACTAGTTCTTCCTTGTTTGTAAGTAACAGGTTCAACAGAGCACCTCCCTTCATCAGCTCCCTGATAATTTGTTTCAGGAAGTTGTTGTCAGTTCACTCAAGAAACCTCCTGAATTGCACTGCCCTTCCAGCAGCTATCAGGATGGTTATACATTTCCCTTAGATGTATTAACTATTTCAAGTGATTGCAGTGTTCTAAAACCACGTTTAAAAAAAAAGTTCCTCTCCTTCTAATTAGGATAATTTAAATGAAACACGTTGCAATTACTTTTAATCCTGGCAGGTATTGTAGATGGATATTCTTGACCACATAGGTAGAAAAGTTCTGGCAGTAGAACACAACATGATGTGTGGTATATAAGAGCTGCTGGGAGCTGTCAGGTGGCTTTTTGTTGTACAGTGAGCCTTCAAAGTTTGTGTGCTTAAGGATTACAAGCTCAGACCACTTTCAGAAGCTGGAAGACCTGTCTTTCCCTTCTATAACCCTGCCAAGCAAGAAATCATGACGAAGATCAAGAAGTGAAGAGTACTGGGATTAAATATTCATCAGTGAGGATAGGTGTGCAAATTAGGAGGTATAATATAACCAGATTATTCACAGAGTAGTTAAAACCAAAACCCTCAATGACCTTTATAGTCATTGACAATTTTTAACTGTCAGCTGTTAATATAAACCTACTAGAAAGGTATTCACACTGCTTGCTTTGAAACATACAGATAAGCTTGTCTTCAATCAGAAAGAAAGTATATTCCAAATACTCAGAGTGTTCTGCAAGTTATTCAACTCCTATCACCTCAGCATGTAGTTTGTTTTTAGTCCTTTAAGGGTTTTGTGATGAAATTGTGGTAAACAAGCTCCCCATTGCTTTGCAGTTCATCAGAGCACAGTTGGAGAGTACCTTCAAAATTTATTTTCTGTTTAAAATAGCTTGTGCTAGAAAGCATTACCACATGCATGTGCACCATGAGTATGATTAGCTGGTAAAAGTCAACTACTGGTGCTTTGACTCAAGGGCTTTCTCAGTTCTTGAAGGGATTGCTAAATTCAAGCCTGAAATATAATTAAAAACCCTGGAAACTGAATTTTTTTTCAGAACTGGATGAGTAGTTGGGTGACTTTATATTGAGTCATAGTTCCACTAATTCTCTGAATCCTTTCTTGAATCCTAAGCATTTTCTTCATTTTGTTGAGTAGAAACCCATGTGCAATTTAATAATACTTCAATTCATTGATCAGCATCTGTTTTACTTCTATTATTTGTGCTATGGAAAGTTCAGTATGTGTAGGTCTCCTATATGCAAAGGATTATTTTGTTTAGATGCATTGGCAATAATCTTTCATATCTTTAAGGAAACTTTTGACTCGCTTCTGTGATCTCAGTGGTGTAAAAGAGAAGCTGAGTCAGCCTTGACATAAAAGGGACACTTGCAATCACTCATGTCATCCTCAAAAATAAAGGACATTTGTTGCTAAATCTTTTCATGCTCTTTGAAAAGGGACAACTTAAAGGTACCTGAAAATGAATAGATACCTTGCTTGTCTTTCCATTACTAAAATAATTAATGGGGGACCATTACTGGGTTTAATTACTAGTTAGCATGGGTCTGAGAACTGTCACACTCTGAATCATGTGGCTAGGATAGTTAGCATTTGAAGTCAGAATTTTAATGCATTTCTGATTTTCTTAATCCTTTCCATCTGTGATAAATTAATATTTATACTGCTTATTCCTTACCTAAGGCAGAGAAGATGGCAGCAGCCCAAAACATTTCTCCCATTAAAGCTGGAATAAACAGTAGCCCTCCCATCCTTTTTCCATAAAGCTGCTGAAAAGGGTCTAGCATTGTCACATAGCCTTTGGATCGCATGGGTTTTGCAAAAAAAAGGCCACCTACAAAGAAAAGTAGCATAAGACACCAGCTGCAATGGAGAAATGCATTGCCATTAAGGGGTAAAACATTGATTATCAGTTAAGGGTACAAAAATATTAGTATTACTTTTTTTTTAAAAGAAATAAGTACAGTTAAAATATCCTCTAAGAACTCTTACCTTACATCTGTCTACAGAGTTACATAAACATGTCCACACCATTAGTATCTATGGTCCAATAATGAAAAATAAATTTGTCTTATTTTGTCTGGTTCAGTTTACTTAATCTGCCATTATGGAGGCTGTCAGAGTTTTGTCTAATTTTGGATCAGCCTAAGGGAATGGCTTTTCTACCTAATCCTGTTCATTCTTAGAGCAGAATCCAGCATGAATTTTCACATGGTCCTACTTTAAAAATAAAACTGTCTGGGATGCCTGGATCAGAAATACGAGTTCATACATGGTTTAGTGCACACACAGCAAATCTGATTCTTTCAGGACAATTCTGATTTATTATGTATGCTTAAATCAACTTTACTACACCTGGGGGCTAGGTCAGATGCCTTCTCGGCTCTGCAGGTGTCAGGCTCCCCGACCATTTGTCATACACTTATTTCACTTTTACATTTTCAGGAATTTCGATGTATCGCAATTCTTCTCTGCCTGATTGGCATACAGGCTGGATATGTACATAAATGTGCAAAGGCCTCACCTTTCTAATGTACAGTCCTCAAATTCTTTCTGGCTGGAGAAAAAAAAGGACATATCTCAGGAAAGCTGAAAGAGACCTTCTATGGAAACCTGTGTAGTTGAGACTTGCACGTGTCCATAACTAAGTAGACTTCTACTACAGTAAAACTGCTGAAATGCAATGTATAAGTCACAATAAAAAAACTGGAAACCAGTCAGTTCCCAATAAAATCTACTGTACAGTATTTGGTGACACTTAAGTTCTTCATCATGAGATATGTAATGTATTCATTGTATTGTACAGAAGATTTTTCCATATTTCTATGTATTGCCTTATATCACTCATATTTCTTCATTTCGTTAAGTTCCCTGAACAGAAAGTACTGGCTTACCAATCACAATTGATTTATACTGCTTATGTTAGCGCTGTCTTTAGGCAGGTTGTTTGGATGCGGAAACCCTTCAGCATTTTTTTACTATTCTTGGATTGGTCATGGATCCTGTTCCTATTCTACTTGTTATGTCATCATTACAAAAGACAACTAAAAGAAGAAAAAAAGAGTCACTGGTATTATAATCTATTAGGATGTTCAAACATCTGTCAAAGGAAATAGGGGATATTTATAATAGGGACCTTTAAAACTAAATTGCTTGAAAAATCAGGAAAAGCGGTATGCAGCACAACACTGAACTAACAGGGAAATTATATCAATCTTAAATCCTCCTAATCTGAAGCAATAATATTTCTTCTAGACTTGTATTTATAATTTTGATATTTTTTTTTTTAAAGAAGGATAAACAACTCCTCCCCCCAAACCTGCATGTACACATCACACCTACAGAAATGCTTTCCTCTCTGTGCTCTGCGGAGAGATATGTGGTCACATGATACACACTTCTTTTCTCTGCAGTGGCCATTATAATTTCCAGGAAAAAAAGTCTGGATATCTAAAAACAGCTGGAAGTGAGGGGAGAGGCTAACTCAACCCCTTCTGGGCTATTATTAATTTGTGTCAATTCTAAGAGGCTAAGAGACAGGAAGATGCTTGTGACTACGATCCTAATGACTGTTTAATGACATCGATGCATCATGACCTTCATGACCTCATAATGACATGAACTGGTCTCCAGGCAGACATCTACTGTTATTGTTTTCCTTACAGGAAATAGAGCTGCTCGCAGGGATGGGAACTACTACTGGAACTGGAGCTGGCCCGCATGTTCCAGAGAGGAGCATCTACGATGGGGAAGGTTTCTGCCTGGGAAGAGAGGAGAACCAGGACAGGCCATAGGAAAGCATTTCCGAGGGGAAAAAAGAGTCAGGAGGGAAACCGAGTTACATAGGAAGAAATAAAAGGAGAAGACGACCTGCATAAGCAACAAAGGGAAACAAAGGGACAGACTAGGTGGGAGGACCATGAGAAAAGACTCAAAATAGACTGAGAGGTCAAGTATTATTAGAAAGGCTAATACACCAGTCACATTAATGAAAGATGAAAAACACAGTATCATTTTGTTGCCTTAGGGACATGATCTGTTCACAAACTGAGAGGCTGTGGTTGACAACTTTGTGGTGCATTCATCACGGCTCACAAGGCGATACTTCTGTTGCGAGCTGCTCCATGTGGTTGAGACATGGTGAGAAATTTTTTATTGCTATTATTTTTAAGAAAAGTAAGGAAGTTCTGAGACTACATTTCAGGAATTAGAGGCCACAGCATTAAAAATTATAATGCTGTCTGTGTTTTACACTCTGACCCTGCATAGAGCAGGATTGTGTATTAGCATTTTGACATGTGATTTGGAGTTTTGTACTGCATTTAAGAGGATGTTTGATCTAATTTTAAGGAAACAGATTGGTTCTACTACAGACTTCCTACACAAAATTAGACAAGTTACTTAGACTCTTGGTGAAGATCTGTAAGGTATAAGCACTTCCCTAACCTGAAGGGTTATTTGCCATTCTTGAATTCCAAGATTTATAGGTGCCCTGATACTATCATGTTCCAGATCATATAGGCACTTAAAGAAAACCTGAATATATAAAACTTAGTATATATAATAAAAAAAAATCCCACAACAAAACTTTCTTATTGTGATCACTCCATAGATCACTACGGTTGTAATAATCAAATAGGTCTTGCCAAGGCATTCAGGAGACTTAAGATATCAAACTATGTATAGTGATTTTCTGTTTTCTTTTTAATAGCCAAACCTATCAGCAGAAGGGATCCAGTTTACCCCAGTAGCCTTTTATCAGACCCTAGTTGTTTCATTTCAAATGTTGGACTTGTCATCAGAACTGTTTAAAACGAGAGACTATTACCTTTAGTTCTTTGCTTACCTAAAACCAGACTAAGGGAATATCCGATAGGTGCCTGAGCCCAAGCTAGACCGTAGCCTGGGACATACACAGCTTCTGCTGTCCCATTGATGTAACCTCCTCCAACCCATGTGGCTGAAAAAGAAGAGGTGGAAAAGTCTTTAATGTGCACAAAGGAAGAAAACCTCCCATGTTGTGGAATGAAATTGTCATCACTTATAATATTGCTATTTTTTGTTATATGTACTGTACATGTGCCAGACATGGCATCCTTCTGTAAAAGATAGTCCTAATTTGAAAAACTTACAACCTAAGCATATGAAAAAAGAAGTCAGATGGACTGAGACAATCATCAAGGTGTCTAAGCGTCTGTATAGTCAGTGAAGATGTGAGGGCTGAGTCAAAGCATTGAAATTAGACAAGAGTTTAATGAATGCATTGTTTACTAGGGCCTTCGTGAAACAAATTGCCCTTAAAACCTTGCTAAATTTTAAATTGTGGCTACACAAGGCACATTTAGTAAACTCTGATTTCCCCAAATGCTGTATTTCCATATAGGGCTGTGGTGGTTTTATGTAGCTATTTAAGTTCTGAACATTGACTCATTTATTTTTGTGCTTCCTGAAGTTATATTCCAGAAGTGAATTGTGTTATCTATAATATTTCTGATTTTATCTCTCTAAAAACCAGCAGTATTTTTAATAAGTCAACCTCAGACCCTTAATGAATTGATTCTCTGCCTTGAAGGGAAGTTTCTACATTTGAGAACTTGGGACCTACAGTATGTATGAAAGAAAATCTCCAACACAGAAATGTATTGTGATTACATCTACAAAAATAATTCATAACAAATTATGTAATAAAGTTTATCTCTTCCTGTTTGCAGATTCCATGCAAAAAGTTCTTGATTTTCTCTGATGTATAATGAGTAAGTTTTATGAGTCTGGGTCTGTAGTTTGAACAAGAGCAGGCAGATCATTACAAGTACTAGATTTTTGTAATGCTATTTTGATTTGCCTCAGAAGTCTTTGCCTTCTCATATAAAGAGTAGTTCAGGCTTTCTGTGTAAAAAGTCACAATTGTAAGAAATTTTTTTTCCTTACGCATTCTTCAGAATTGTCCCAGTATCCACCATCATACAAACAAAGTTGATTTTGTGTTTGAGACAAACAATTGGAGATAAACACAAATGAAGAAAATTTAATTAAAAATCCTAAAGAAATTTCATGAAAATCTAAGTGACCACTCTTTTCCGCTTAACTCTGATATCTCTCAAATACTACCAGAGATTTTTTTTTTTTAACTCAATGCTAAATTACACCATGGATTTAGTATCAAAGATCTCCGGCAATCAGAGCATTACAATTGTGCCCCTTTCAGCATTTTGAAGCACAGGAATGGACCATTCTGTTGTTGGAGATAGTATAATGGGCTTGTTTGAGGTATGTGCTTGCAGGGAAAGCCTGCAACAAAAGAAGTGACCCAAGGAACCCTCTTATTGGAAGACTTTTGGGTATCGAGATCTATTGTACACTGCAGAGACAAGACAAGAGGTGAGTGATGCCCATGTGGGACCATGTGGAGAAGATGGGTGAACACTGATCCTTGCTGGGAAGAGCAAAGATAGAGAATCTACATAAAAAGTTGTCAGACATTTGGGATTTTGTGCCTCTTGATAGTGTGAATTAATGTAGGTGGGAATATGATACTTTGGTTACAAGAGTCTTAGAATCATAGAATCGCAGAATGGTTTGGGTTGGAAGGGACCTTAAAGATCACCTAGTTCCAGCCCCCCTGCCATGGACAGGGATATTTTCCACTAGATCAGGTTGCTCAAAGCCTCATCCAACCTGGCCTTGTTCACTTCCCAGAAGGGGGCATCCACAACGTCTCTGGGCAACCTGTTCCAGTGTCTCACCACCCTCACAGTAAAGAATTTTTTCCTAATATCTAATCTAAATCTACCCTTTTTCAGTTTAAAATCGTTACCCCTCATCCTTTCACTGCACTCCCTGATAAAGGGTCCCTCCCCATCTTTCCTGTAGGCCCCCTTTAAGTACTGGAAGGCTGCTGTAAGGTCTCCCTGGAGCCTTTTCTTCTCTAGGCTAAACAACTTCGGCTCTTTCAGCCTGTCCTCATACATGAGGTGCTCCAGCCCCTCGATCATCTTTGTGGCCCTCCTCTGGACCCACTCCAACAGGTCCATGACTTTCTTATGTGGGGGGCCCCCAGAGCTGAACACAGTACTACAGGTGGGGTCTCACGAGAGCAGAGTAGAGGTGGAGCATTACCTCCCTCGACCTGCTGGCCACATTTCTTTTCAAGCAGCCCAGGATGCGATTGGCCTTCTGGGCTGCTGGCGCACGTTGCTGGGTCATATTCAGTTTTTCACCAATACCCTCAAGTCCTTGTCTGCAGGACTGCTCTCAATCCACTCATCGCCCAGCCTGTATCCGTGTTTGGGATTGCCCTGACCCAGGTGTGGGACCTTGCACCTGGCCTTGTTGAACTTCATGAGGTTCACACAGGCCCACCTCTCTAGCTTGTCAAGGTCCCTCTGGACGGCACCCCTTCCCTCTAGAGGATCAACCACACCACTCAGCTTGGTGTCATTCGCAAATTTGCTGAGGGTGCACTCAATCCCACTGTCCATGTCCCTGAAAAAGATACTAAATAACACTGGTCCCAATATGGACCTCTGAGGGACACCTTGTCACTGATCTCCACCCAGACGTTGAGCTGTTGACCATTGAGTCCATGACTACCTGGGATGTGTGCTGCCTATTGTGTCTTAAGCAGCACAGACTTATGGAATAGGTTGTAAGCACCTGTATGCAATAACAAAAGTAAATATTTAGAAAGGGAATTGTATTTGTCTCCTTCCCTGGAAAAAAACGTGAGCATGAATTCTGCATGAACGATACCCACTTCCAGATGGGGAATAATATCCCACAGTCAAGGATAGATGTCCAATATTGCTGCAGCCATGGTGCAAGGAGGCTTCAATGTCCGGCATCAGTTTGCCTGGGGTTGCTACTGAGGTGGCAGGTGTTCTCCAAGGGGCACTTGAATGCTATGCCTACCTCCCTTATTTTCTTCTGAGAGGGGCAGGTCACTTCTCTTCTGTGTGATGTTGCAGGGGCATTGCCCTCCCCTGGCTGGGGACAGGAACAACGCTCTACAGACAGGTATTGCTGGGTTGGGTGGCATGGAGGATTTAGCACTTATTTTCAGTTTTATTTCTTGATTTCTAGATTGGGGATTTAAAAATAACTGCTGATCAATTTTTCTGTGCACATGACTGTTCTGGAACATCTGCCAAGGACCCCAGAGCTCTAGGAAGGTGCTATATGGCTTCTTCTGAGGGGGTGAATGGGTAGTCAGCACGTACATTGACATCAGTAAATACATTAGAAAAGACATAATGGGATATGCTAGGATGGGTTTTCAACCTTAGATATTAATTTTCTGATCCTCAGTTTGCTAAGCCACAATTTAAAGTTAGTTTAATACCTTTTTTTGGTGAAATTATTTTTTTCTTCTAAATCAGACAAAAGGAATATAAAATTTAATAATCTATGGAAACACTCATGGGGTAATCTATTTTAATCCTCTCTTTGCCTGCTGTCTGAAGGACCAAAAAATGCAGCTAATACCAATATCCATTTAAAACATGCACCCTAAAAAATGATCAGACAAATACTGAGGATATGGAGAGCAATTCTGCTCCTAGTTCATATGAGGAACACAGAAATTAATCTCAGACTTCTATATATATATAGATATACATTAGAAAATCAGATTTTTGGCACTTCTTTGTGAATGATGCCTTGTTTGACTACTCAAATTATTGAATAAGCTCATCAAGTTCTGTAAAATGAAAACCCTGACCTAAGGATTACAAAAAAATAGCATTTTGTAATATTTCTTTTTTTCTTGTGAAAAGACACATGGCTCCATCCAACTAAAATGAAAAAATGGCATCAATAGATTATTACCTTTTTGGTCATGTTTGCAAGCATTTGATTATGTCATCTCAAATATTTCCTCTGGGGTTTAAAATCAATCACCAAAATCAGAATAGACTCAAGTTTGTCGCAGATACCACTTCTTAAGAATTTCACCCACAAATTAAGGAATGCTAGTATTTAATGCAACATTTTAAATATAACTGTGTAAAAATGATATGTAAATTAAAGGCATGTCTACTATGGTGCTATGTTAGCTCATTTTAATATGAGCTGCTGTGATCCATCCCCAATTCAAGCTTCTCACTCTTTCTATTTTGATAATTGCAGGCACACAGCCTTCAACAGGCTTTGTGTTTAGGCTTTTCAGTAGCTAGCTGATACAGCTGCTTCTTCAGGCTCACAGTATACATCCGAATACGTCCACAGCCATTATTCATAGGTAGTGCACTTGCTTTAAGGCTTTTAAATGCCGTTTAGAAAATCGACTATAATTACTCAAGAATCTTGAGTCCCTCCCTATGAAGTCACAATGCTTATGCTCTGAATTTGATTTTAAATTTATAGGATGAGTTCTGTCATCCTCCCCACGAAGTAGCCCTAGAAACTGCTACTGGTTTTCTTTTAGCAATAGCCATGGAAGATGGTAGTGTTTGTCTTGGGCAAGAAAGACAGAATTAGGCCTTATCCCATACCCCAAAGTACTTTGTGTCCATACTAACAATATCCTCTCTGGAGATCTTTAAAAATTTCTTGTTTTCCTTTTATGGGATAGGCTTTTCTTTTTAATTCCTATTTAGACAATTAAAGCTGTAAAATATAAAGACTATATTGGAATAGCCATATATCTCTGAAGGCATGGTTATGAGGTGCAAAATCTGCATCTATCATTTTTAAAGAAACAAATATGTCCTTGAATAATGTGACCATTTAGTAAAATTTATTGCGGATTTTGATCAGCTTACTTTCACAATTATTTTGTTATGGCTTTACAAACTAAGTATCCCAATCACCCTCACGGATATAAAACTTGGACTAGTCCCCGATTTAGTAGACTTGTGCCCACACCTAACTTTGTGTGCCAGGCGTGGTTCCCCAAAACGGAAAGTGTAATTTACTTGCCATCTCAATTTTTCTTTAATTGCCATATTTATGGAAGGCAGAGGTGAGAAAGTATGTGAACCCTGATAGTATAAAATCCACGAGTGTTTTAGCTGTACAAAGGCTTTAGGATCAGCTTGATATTCTACCGCAGAGATGATATACTACGACATCTCTAGAGCTTGCATGAAACAGGATGAGCATATGTGGGTGTGAATTGTGGTGGTTACAGAAATTGCCTGCAATACAGGAAGCCCCAGTTCAAGTCTCATCTCTGCTTCAGCTGTTATGAAAAATATTCCTGTAGAATAGGATTAAGGAGATCAGAATTTGTGTCTTCTCCCACAGGCAAAGCTGTTTGTCATAATGACTTGCGTGGGGAATGTCTTGTTTTGTCTCCACTCCCCCAATCTAATGATTACAGTTTTGTGGCAAGCAATATCTCTGCAAAATATTCTGGTTTCAGTGCTCTGGAAAACATTTCATTCAGCAGAAAGCAGTCAAACCAGCTCTTGCTATGAGCAGAATCTTGCCATATCTGATGCTTCAGTAGCCAATGGATGAGTGATACAGTAAATTATAGCAAAGCGTGAAAAGCAGAACATCTGCCTGTATTCAAACTTTACTGACTTTTACAAACATTCTTTACTCAATATCCAAATATTCAGTCTTTGAATGAGCAAGATGCCCCTCCAAGGGGATGGGAATTCCTCTTGATTAAAGAACACAGAATTTTGGCCCAAGTTTTTACGTGTCTCTTCCTTATTATATAACTGTGAAATCAGAACAGGGCAAAACAGCAAAACATAAATATAACCTGATAAATCCAATCTGGCAATTGAAAGGGCTTTGCTTGAATAGGATTCAGAATAAATAAAATAAAAAAAAGAAGCATGCTTAAAAATTAAATTGCTTAAATAAAAATGGTGGGCCAATTCACTCTTCTTACAATGAACTTTTGTTCCGATCCCATATGTTAGCTGTAAGACTTGAGATTTGGATCATATTGTGAATATCTTGTTGGCCCAGCTAAGACACCTGGTTCGACTGGCTCTGGGAGTCGGACAGCACTGCTTACAAAATCAGTGAAGAACTCTTCCTTCACCCAGGCTTTTCCTACTGATATTACTATTCACAGTAATGTATTATTTTGTCAAACTGATGCAAAAGAAGCTAAAAGAATCCACAAAGTAAATTTGCTGAAATCGGTGGAATTACAACTTTGGAATTATGCCAATTTTCTTTTAGAAACTTATTCTTAATTGATGCTGCACCCCCTCCCCATCTTTTTGCCTATAAACTTTGGTTTACTCAGATTAAATAAAAATAACTTACCAATTTGGATAGCTTTAACAGCAATAACAGTTATTTTAAAACTGGATTTCTTATTAATCTATATAAATTCTATACTTCTGTCCCAAACATATCTGATCCACAGGTGAACATGAAAGAAATGAATAAGAAATACAAGATATTCCTCCTGTATGATTTTAAAATATTTGTTGTTTTCATATAGATGCTACATTTGGCTGTTCACTAAACAGTGTTAGCAGCGATTGGAAAAAATATATATATAATTTTGTCCATTTTGCATTATTCAACATGCAGATTACACTTCTTCATTCAGATGGAAAACTGACAAGTTATACACTGGTTAGGAAAAAAATAAATGGTGATTTTTTACATACCAGTCATTGTAAATCCACCAACTAGCAAGCCAATGTCTCTTCCACCGACTATAATAGCTTCGCTGCGATCTCCTTCACTGCCGGTGTTCTTGGTTTTCCAAGCAGCCCATATCCCAACTGCCAGGATAGCCAGGTAGAATACAACTATGGCCACCAGCCCCTCCGCATGGAAAGCCATGTTGACGTCGCGACTGTTTCTTTGATCGCTATTTCATTAAGACCTCTGGAGAGAATGCAATAATACGTCGGCTTTTAACAAACCTGGTAAGATGCTTTTTAGAATCAGTGTACAAAGAAAAATCAGATGGTTATTAAAGAGACTATTCTGGTGAATTTATGAAATGAGTATTTCAGATGTAATTGAAATTAAGTTTACATGCCAGTTAAAATGCCCGTGGAGCAGCAACCAGCAATTGCAACCTGCAGTTATGATGGGAAGCGAACGATGTGGCTGAAAGCTGTGCAATTCCTAGAAATCAGTCACTGAGCACCAAATTATTTTAGTGTCACCAAGTCCCCAGTGTCTGGGAACTCTTCAGTCAAGAAATAGCTTGGTACATGAAATAGGATAGAGGATCTTGGCCATGTGGGCTATTATAAAAGTCTCTATTTAGTTAGAAGACAAGCCACAAAACTGTTTTAAGTTCTATAAGAACTATGGATAAGTAATAGCTACAACAGCAAAACACGTCTTTGGTTGGAATGCTTTTAAAAATCTGCTCTTTCTTTCTTGTAACATTTAATTGTCCACCATTAAAAGTATCAATCTGTTCTCGTTCGCAATTTGAGAAGTAGACGGAAAGCTTAAACGCGGTCGAACGGCAGAAATTTTCAGGTATACGAACTACAGCGGGGAAAAACTCCCGGGCGACATAGGCAGCGGCCGCCCCGTACCCAGCCTTTCCCGGAGCCCCCTCCCAGCGCTCGCCCCGCCGCTCGCGATCGCTG
>NW_008825016.1:3206191-3210233 GCF_000699105.1 Pygoscelis adeliae | reverse complement strand
CCCCCGCCCGGGGTTTTCCCGCTGGGGGTGGGGGCGAAGGCGCAAAGGCAGGATCGTCTCTTCCCCCGCGGTGCCGGCCGTGCGCCGAGTGCTGAGGCTGCGACGGGGGGCTCGTGGATAAAAAGAGGAAAATCCCTTTATAAAGGAGGAGGGTTGAGAGGGGTGAGAGGACCGTGTCCGTCAGAGCTGGGGGGAGGAAGGGGGAAAGACGTCAGAGTGCTAGGGGACGTTGGAGGGAAGGGAGGATGACTCAAGGGAGAGTGATTCTCGTGTCATGGCAGGGAAACAAGGTTAGGAAGTGAAACTGGGGTGAGAAAACAAAAGGGAACAAGGGGGAGAAAGGAAGGAACAGGATCATGCCAAATCAACAGGAAAGAGAAAGGAAGGAAAGAGGGAGCTGATCAAAAGAGACATGCTGAGAGTAGGGCTGGAGGAAGGGGAGAGAGCAGAGGTAGGGAGAGGGAAGATTACCTCTGTGCTCCCATTGCCCTCCCTGGCACCCTTCCCGCACCACCCTTGGGCCTAACATTGGGCAAGCACCAAGCCGAGGCACGGCTATGTGGGGCTGGTCAGGACCATCTTTCCCCACAGCTCTCTTCCGAACCTGGTTGAACGTGCAGCCACGTTTCCCAGCTGCAGGGCAGCTATTTTTTGAGGAGTCTCCCTTTTTGCCATGCTTTTTATAAAGCTCACCTGCAGAACTATGGTAGTATCAGCTTTCCCGTGAAAGGACTCTTGCTCTTTGTCTCCAAACGATGCTCGACAATGAGCCTCTAAGTGCTGAGAATAAGGGTACACGTGCAAAGAGGGCCCACACGTGCCCCTGCCCCCAATTTTTACAAAGGGAAGATAATGCTGAGCTGTAGCAGTCCCTGTCAGCTCTTGAGAGGCAGGTAACATGGGCCATTGGCTCATGAAGGATAGAAAAGTAGAAATAAAAAGCCCACAGGCATACGGAACTGAGATTGGTAAAAGAACTAATTTAAAGCGGAAAACATAAATTCATCCTAGGCTCAAGAGGAAAACGCAAAGGGCGAAGATGTAAAAACAGAGAGGAGGAAGGTGGCAAATCAGCAAAGCTCAGCCCACTGCAAGGAACGACCCAAGGGCTGGCACTTTCCTGCCTGCTTGCCAACCGCCTGGCCAGCAGAGCGGCTTCGGCTGCCTGCTCACGGACTGCTGAGCATATCGCGCCAAGTAGCATGTTAGCCCCAGCCACTTGTTACGTTCATTATGTGCGATAAATTATGATTGCATACTCATAAATTGTGTGCATAATACTGCTTTCAAGTCCCTGGGCTCAGCTGAAGAAGCCCAAATAAAGGTGGCCAAAGAATTAAAGGTTAGAAATGTTACTATTTTTGTCAGCCAATCTCATGGATTGTTGAGTGACGCTAGCGATGCAACGTTTGCTTTGGGAGTCTGCAGTAAAAACCTCCTCCCAGTAAAAGGCAACAGAGACACATTTTAGACACAGGGGAGCATCAAGGTGCCTTCTAAACAGAAATCCTGTCAGAAGTAAACGCAATATAAATAAGAAGTAGAAGTCAGAGACCTTGGAAACAATGTTGAGGGTGCTCAATTAGGAATAAATAAACAAGTTCGAGCAATTAAAATGTGACAGAAAATGCTTGGATGCTAAAATAGATGTTAAATTAAATTCATAGAAAGTTTTAATTACATTTTAGTCTGTTTTTCTCCAGCTTAATACAGAGAAAGAAGTCACGACAATACAAAGTATGGAAAATTCTGGGAAAAAGTGTTAGCCAAAGTCTGTCTTAGGCAAATTCAAAAAATGCTAACCAATGAAAAAAAAAATTAAAAGAAATCCTTTCTTAGATTAAATCCCAGTTTTGGTCTTCACTGAAGACTATAACAAATTCCTGTTGTCCTTAGTGGGCCTAATTAACACCTGTTTATGGCACTGGAGTGGGGAAACTATTTTTTTTCATTTCTAGAAATTAATTAATTCTAAATTAATGGTATTTGAATGTAATTCATTAAAATGAATCCTGAAAATGTATTATTTTTGATTTGTGTAGCCTCTTTTGACAGATTTTGTCTCTTTGATACTCAGGAATGGTTTGCAACCTTCCACCCAATGAATCAACTGCGGTGGCCAAGTTTTACCTTACACGTGTATCTACTCCTGTAGTCACTTAACCACAAACAAGTTAAATCATACATTCTCTCATGAGATGTTCATTTAAGCTATAGGTTCCTTGAGCTGATACGGCTTCAGGTTTTGAAGCTGCCTTCATCTGGACGTAGCTGGGAAAGACCGAGACAATAATTTTACTGAGGTGTGAACATTGTTTTAATAATTTACTATCCCTTCTTTGCTCATCCAGTATTACTATTTCAGATAGTTTTCTGGTGTTTTCTCTTGGGAAAGGACCCTGCTACACTGGATCCCTGTGTGCCTTCTGCCAGCTGCACCCCAACAGCATCCATCAACCACAGCCATACACAAAGCTCATTTCTCACGGTATCTGAGGGCGTGCACAAATGAGTACCAGTAAATTTTATGGCTCTTGGGAAAAGATGCACTACGGTGCCAGAGATATTAATGGCAACTGCAAGGCAGATACCATACTGGTCCTGACCACATTTCCAAAGAGAATGACTTCTGCTAGAAGTCTGCTTAGAACTGAGATATTTTCCAGGAAAGAGGCAGCCCATTGGCAGTTTGTGGCTTCTAAAACAATTATTTTTCATTTGAACACAATTTTCTTTTTTTAAAGAACATAGCTTGAAAACATGCTGTTCAAAAAAGAAACCTTAAAACTTAGTTTTCATATTTAAGAAAGTTGGCACAGAAGCCTGCATTTATTCACCTTGAATCATGTTCAAGTTTTTCTATCCTTGTTGGTGGTTCGTGGCTGCCCATCACCATGGGCTGCCTCTGCCCCTTGTAAAAGTCTTGCTCTGAACAGTGACAGTAATAGGCTTGATAACCCCATAGTGGGGCAGTCCGAAGTTGACAGGTAGGGTGGGTAGACAGAAGATCCCTTACTGCTCTTTCATTCTAGGTTAAGTTAGCTGAATCAGTATGAAGCATTAAAGAGTAATCTGATGAATACTGGTACCTTGGTAAATAAAGTTTTGCAAATAACCCTGCATCCTCACTCCTGCCTGCTGCAGGCTTCCAAGGGTTCATCCTGCACTGGGCTATACAGCTCTCAATTTTACCTTATAGGCTTTATGAAACACCGATGAAGGGCCAGGTTTTACTTTAATTAGCCACAGTGCAAACCTGGAACAATTCAAACTAAGTTACTGAATGCACTTGAGATTTGCTCCACTAACAGAAACTGTCCTCAAGTCCTCTTTTTTTTTTTTTTGGTGGCAATTTTTCAAATACTAAAACAAATATTTATTTCAGTGACAGTCAAATCCTTTGAATATTTTTGTGGAGAGTTTGTGCAGAGGCAGGGTACCTATCAAGGAGCAGAAGGCTAAAGGTACAGGTCCCTACTCAGATTGTTTCAGAACATAGTTTTTCATTCCAAATTAGATGGCTTAACTTGAGCTTTTACTTTTCAAGCCAGTCCTTGCTAACGCAACTGTATCTGGTACTCTTTCCTCCTTCGCTTCTTTACACAGCTCTTGAGGAATGTTTTGTGGCAACAATGGAAGTTAGCTTTCATGTACAATATCTGTCATTTTTTAAGCAAAGATGGTACAGTATTTCCAAAGATTTCTTGAGCCTACATATACTTATTTGAATTCCTTCTCGGTAACAGTAAAGATTTTTGCATTTTAATCCTATGTCCATCACTGAGACTTTGCTTAGAAAAAGGTCACCTGGATACAACTCAAGGAGCTGATCAAAATAGAATCATAGAATCATTAAGGTTGGAAGAGACCTCTAAGGTCATCTAGTCCAACCATCAACCCAACACCACCATGCCTGCTAAACCATGTCCCTAAGTACCTCATCTACATGTCTTTTAAATACTTCTAGGGATGGTGACTCAACCACTTCCCTGGGCAGCCTGTTCCAATGTTTAACCACTCTTTCAGTAAAGAAATTTTTCCT
>NW_008825016.1:3178915-3203476 GCF_000699105.1 Pygoscelis adeliae | reverse complement strand
ATGCACTTGAGCTGGGCTATCGATTTTGTCCTCAGCATTAGCATGCCACCCCTAGGCTCATCTCTAGTGAGCCTGGTTTTGTCCCCTTCCCCCTTCGAACCTAGTTTAAAGCCCTCTCGATGAGCCCTGCCGATTCATGAGCGAGAATCCTTTTCCCCCTGTGAGACAGCTGAACTCCATCTGTCGCCAGCAGGCCCAGTGCCCATGATCAAAAAAGCCAAAATTCCTCCGATGGCACCAGCCCCTGAGCCACGTGTTGATCAGGTGTGTTTTCCTGTTCCTTTCAGTATCCTTCCCTGCCACTGTAGGGATTGAGGAAAAACTACCTGTGCTCCTGATCCTTCAACCAGTCGCCCCAGTGCCCTGAAGTCCCTTTTGATCACTGCAGGACTTCTCTCTGCCACCTCATCGCTGCCAGCCTGTACAACCAACAGCGGGTAGTAATCAGAAGGCCGTACCAGACCAGGGAGTTTCCTAGTAATGTCTCTGACCCGGGCCTCGGGGAGGCAGCAGACTTCCCTGTGGGACGGGTCTGGTCGGTATATTGGGCCCTCTGTTCCCCTCAGAAGGGAATCGCCTACGACAATTACCGTCCTTTTTTTCTCAGCAGAGGCAGTCATAAAAACATTTGTTTAGGGCCAGTCAGGCTAAACTGCCACACAGTTTCTTTTTCTTAATGCTTCCTGCTAGTTGGTCTTTCAGAGGAGTCTGAACAGTAGGGAATGTGAGGGACAGAAACTGAAGTCTAACCCTGGTAAACATCTATGTTAAGGACTGTAATTCACAGTGTTTGAGAAGCCACAGGTTTAAGTCATGATGTAAAACCTCTAAGGAATAAATATCTATCTGGCTAAACATACCTTTGAGGTAAAATTCTATTTTCTGATACATTTCTATGTTTAAAATTTACATGGTGTAATTATGCATTTTATAAGATTGGATTACAGAGTTACTTAAAGAAAACTAGCTTCCTTGAAAAAAACACAGCAGGGTTTTGATGAGTGTTCCCTTAGTATGAAAGCTTTTACTATAGCTTAGTTTAAGGCCTGTAATAAAAGCTTTCCTGAGACAGATATTACAGAAAAGTTTATGGTAGAATTATTCTAAAAAAGGGCCTCTTGATCAGTTTGTGGTTTTTGGGATAGTATCCACCTTAGATTCCCTCTGCAGTTTCTTTATTAACCATGGAGTCCCCAGAGAAATTATCCATCCATTTGCTCAACAGCTCAGAAAAACCACCTGGATGAGAACTCTTTTGGAAGATGTATTTGAAAGGTATTAGCAGTCCCTGGTTACCTTGCGGGAAGATACAGATACAGCTGCAGTTTTGAGCTCTCAGGATTCCAGACAGCGTAGATCATTGATGTGACTCTTTTGATAGTAAACTGGATAAAATGTCAGAGAAACAGCTCTTTTTTCCTACTGTGGCAAATACTACATGTGACATTGTTTAATACTGTGTGGCGTGCTTTCTGTCAGTCTGTAGTATTAAAAAAACCAGTAAAGAATGATAAGACTGTAAAGTTTAGTACTTAAAAACATAAGAAAATCAGGGTTAAAACTGTGTGTGAAATCTTAATACAGTCCTCTTGTCCATGTACCTTTTATGATAGTCTTTAACTGCTACTTTTTCCCTGAGATACCTGTCTCTTTCAATAAGAGTAAATCTTCACTATTGCTATTTATCTTCCTCATTAAACATGTGGCCTTACACATCACACTTCATTCAAAGTTTGCAATGAAAACAAAACTGGTGATTTTCTCCAGTTTCTGCAGTGCAGAGTATTAGTGCTTCACAAATACAGATAATTTTATCTACAGAACACACTAAAAGAAAGGGTAGCATTTTTGTACAGATTTATATGTTTAAAATATGGCTCCAGTCAATTTCTGCTGCTGCTTTATTCAATGTTTACGCAAATCTCAGAAGCAACTAATATTGTTTTTGCTGAAATGCTGAAGAAAAGAAAATCAATATTCAATCTAATTCAGACATCAGGTGTGAAAAATTTCAGCTGGTAGCCTGATGCCTGGCAAAGTTGTATGCAATTAAAAGCAAGGCTTTTATTGTGAGAAATTTCAGGCAACCTGAACTGCACTAGCTTTTCAACACCTCTTGTAAGAAAGCTGTCAGAAAAAATTTGAAATTAAGGGATTGAAAGAGAAAATAGGATGTGTTCAATTTTTTCATTCTCTTACACCAGTTGTATTGCATTATTCCTGTTTTACTTGGGTGTAAATAAGAGAGAATCAGATCGAAGACATACACTGCCTTACGGTGAACTGCTATATCTGAACTGTACTGAGCATACGATTGAAATGAAACAAGCGAGGAGGTTGTGTATTATCATTACTTAATATTGATATTGCCAGTCATTCCCAGAAGCCAGTCACATCAAAGCTCCATTGCAATAAGTGCTACATAAATGTATTGTAAAGTGAAGACCCTGACGCAGAATCTACATATTTTCCTTTAGGCTTTTCTGCATTGTTGATCAGCATCACTGAACAACATGAGGATTAAGCAAAATAAAATAACTGTAACAAAATAAATCTATAATGAAAATTAGTGATTCTTAATATAGGATATAATACAAAATAGCTATTATTTGGCAAGCTACTCGGAAGTAATGTTTGTCATTCTCCTTTTGATTTTTGGAAAAGTCAGCAAGTTAGGACCAGCAAAGGGGGTAGATAGACAAACCAAGGATCTACCTTTCTTTGGCATGCCTTGAACTAAATGAGATCAAGCTGATTGAAATGCTTATTGGATTTCTGGGGAAATCTATCCCTGAGCAATAAATCTGTCTGAATGGAGACCCACCATTTATCAATCTTACAGCAAAAGGCCTTTGAACTGGTGGACAGTTGGCATAGGAACACCGTCAGCTAGGCTAGCATTTCTGCCATTTATAATTTGCATTGTATGATGACTTACAGTGTGTCAGTGACCATTCACATACCCAAGAAGGCAAGGAGCATGCCTACGTGGGCATTATGATCTTGAAACCACGTTAGCACCTCGTGTCCCCACAGGAAACAGAAATCCAAATATAACCCAAAGCTGAAAAGAGGAGCGTGGTGAATGGGGGGTGCCAGAGCTCCACCCCAGCAAATAAAGTCACAGTCATGAGTGAACTGATGCGGAAGTGGGCACAGATTTGTTTGCAAACCTTGGAGACTATCAAGTGCTGTATCACAGCAAAGAGAGAGCCTGGAGCAAAGAGAGAGCAAAGGAGGGAGAGCAGTTTCTGAAACACTTTTGGAGCTATAACTGACTATATGAATATTCTTAACGCATGTTGAAGATGGCTTGTGGTCCTGAATTTGGCTTTGAACTGAAAGGGATGTAAGGAAAAAAAAAATTTGTTTCAGGTGCAAAGACTAGCAGATGAGTTTAAGCCACCTTCAGTTGTTTAAGCTCTGCTACTTTGTCCTGCAGTGCCAGTCATGAGGGCTTTACGCTAATCTGTCTGAATTAAAATTGTCCATTATTTACTAGCCAATTTTCTGTTGCTGTCTTGGAAAAAAAAAAGTAGGAATTGAGGAAGGATTTCAAGACCATAAAGTTGTCAAATTTCAGTTTAGGAAGGATTTTTTTTTTTTGGTGATAGCATGGAGGAGATCTTTACAAACGCAGTTTTAGGAGTACTTAGAAAAAAGTGCTTCTGTACCTTCACTGAAAAAACAACAACCCAGCTTCATGTAGTTTCAATCTTTGCTCTGATAGGACTTCAGTCTTTAGAGGAAATCTGTGAAAAATTTTAACTGGTGAAAAACCAGCCTCTGATGTCTGGTTCTTTCTCATTATGAACTTCACATGAGCAATATACCTTTTATAGATCTATGGATACCATCTTCTACTAAGAAATCAGAAAGCAAACCGAATTAAAAGCAAAAAATATAATAAAAATGTTAAGCACTAAATGAAACCACACAGAAATGGTATTTTGTTAACTATGATCCAAAGATACTGTATAAAGTTTACTTTAAATACTACTATTATTAATAGGTATGGTGCTCGTGTTCTTACTATAGACATGTTTAAATAAACCCTCTGATCATTTTCAGTGCATAATTTTGACCAAGTAGGAACTGGCAAAAAATTTGAAGAAAATCCCATTGAGATTTAACCATGGGAATTTCCTTGGAAACATCTAGTGAGGGCAATGTGAAAATCTGGCCTTCCAGGCATCACTACCAGTAATTGATTCTAAACAGTATAAAATCATTTTCTCTATGGCACTGGGTAGACTGATATAGCAAAAACTGCTGCTGTTTGGACTCATTTTCTCTTCACTCATGTTCATACATTTTGGCTAAAGAATCAATCATTTCTTGAGGGAAAACCTGAAAATATTGATTGGATTCTGTGAGGATTTTAGGATTAGATAAATCAAACCTTTTTTTTTTTAACAGCAGTACCTTTTGAGTAGTATAGCTGAAATATCCACACAGCATAAGTCAGATGACCCTATCTAGGCAATGATTTCATCTGTTGCTATGTGCATGGCCTGTGATAATGAAAAAGTTGAAACTAGTGTCAGCCGATTTCAAAATACTGAGAGAGAAAAAACATGTATCAGCTTTAAATTAGTTTTTAATAGAACCCTTGCCAGAACAGTTTACAGATCTCCTGTATAATAGTTACAGAAACCTAGTTAAAGTCTATAGCTGCTTAGCTTGTTGTGAAAGTCACATAAAATCTGATTTAAGCTAGCATGTTTTGTTTGACAATGAAAGTGAGGCACATGTAGATGGTCAGTCATTGACAGGCAGTAACCCCATTAAACCATGATATCTCCATGCTTGTTCATCCTTCTAAAGCTTTCAGAGTAAACATGAGACCTGTCTTCTGCAGAGGTTTGAAATTTATTCTGTCTTTAAAGTTACCCAGTATCTCTTCAAACATCCATATTAGTTCACTTGTTTCACCGCTCCATTCCTTCAGGAAAATTAAATTATGTACTTACTGATGTCTTAAAAAGCACACACAAGACAAAGTGCATGGGCGAACAGAGGAGAACCAAAACGGTGATCCTTACTGTAAAAGCCACTTACACTAAAAAAAACAGTGTCAGCTTCTCAGCGGCCAATGAGCTGCATACAACCATCAGGGCGCAATTCAGAGCTGTTTTCTGAATTCTGTGATCTAATTTATAAGTGATCTAAGAGAAATGTAATTTGGTCTTTTCAATTTAAATCATCTGTCTAAATAAAAATGGAAAATGTATCATTTTACTACTGTTGAGCCAGAGAATTTAAAATAGTATTTGTAGCCAAAATGAAAACAAAAAGTAAAATTATTCTGATTTTATGCCCTTTGAAGTCATTCTTCTCATCAACTTCAACTGACAGGAGATGGTTTTATAAGCACATCGACTTCTACCAGGAATTTGTAAACAGGGCTCATAATTAGTGTGGGAAAAGAATATCATAGTAGGTATATCCTTGGAGGAATGTGAAGGAAATAAGCGTGGAGAGTTTTGGGTAGTAATAATCTCAGATAGAATATATAGGAGTTTATAGAGATGCTGTTTAACTGCAAGCTCTGCAGTAGTTAAATCTCATTAAAGATGTCCTGAATTTATGTGTAATTGTCAAATTGGAAAACTTGTGCATTTAATGACAAGGTTCACAAAGCCAATACTTCTGGCCTGAAATGCTGTCTAGTTTCACCAGGTCAGTCCTTTTTAGCCACAAGTTATTATTTTATGACTGCTGGGTGACCTGAAACTTCACAGGAGAAGTACATTTGTTTGTATTTAATTTGTTTACTAACACATGTTCATAAATGTTGTCTAAGATAGTACCATAACACTTGGTCGAAGCTGACTGGCGTATTTCTGCTTGTTTTAGAACAAGTTGGCTGAAATTGATGGGATTAAAAAAGCACCTCTAACTTCAAGAAAGAAGTCTTCCTTTTGAAATCATCCAGTAATTTCAAAGGGTTTGGAACAGAATGGGAAGACAACTGGATTGACATGATGAGCTTGGCTTTTTTAAAGATACAATATAAAAATATTTATCTCAGTTTAAGGGCTTCAGTAAAACTTAGACACTGCCTGGGCATTGCGTAGGCCTTTGTACACGGATGTATTTGACACAAAACATAGTTCCTTTGTGTTTATCACTTTGCCATTTGTTTCAGTCATTGCTGCTAACATACAAACATCTGTTTACCATCTCTGTGTTGAAATCTATTTAAAACAAATATTGTTTCTGTGTTTTGATGTCCATTGCCACTATTTAGTAACTGGGCTCTGCTTTCAGCAAGTCAGGTCTTCCTATGGGTAACTAATTGCTAATCAGACTAATCCTGTAGATTTCAGTGGTTCCACTACTGGGTTTACAAAGTTCGTTAAATCAGAACCTCAGTACCTACAGGTATCTTGAAATTGATAAGTCAAAGCTAAAAAATACTTTCAGTGAAGAGTTCTTAACTGTGGACAAAAATGTCCTAGCTCCTCTTTCTTGTGAGAATGCTTTCATCCAAAAAGCACCGTTTATTTCTGTGTTTCTCTGATCTAAGTGCTAGTACTTTAAATGCAGTCAGAAAGCATTTGGCACACAAATCCGTATTGATAAAATTCTGAATAATGTCTTGATGTAGCTTCTATGTATCACTAAGTGCGTAATCCCAATTCAAGGGTGCTGCTCCAGTGCCTGGCAGAATTACTGTAACTGACTTCAGTGAAATTTCTATCAGGATGTATAAAAATGGTGAATTAGATAAATAAAATGGAGTCCCAAAATGCCATAGATTTATTACAGGAGTCTTGGTCTGCAAAGCAGAGTGTAAATAACAAAAAATATTCCAGGTTGTGAGACAGGGATACTTAATAAAAGAGCATCTGATCACAGCAAGAAGGATTTTGAAAGAAGACTTTGGGATTGGAATGGCCAACGTTGGCCAGAAAACCTTGTACCTACAGCTACTTATCTTCTTGGGCTCTCGGTACCGTTTCCAACGCATTCTTGGTTCTCTGTGTGTCAAAAACCACACTTCAAAGTCATAATCGCTGACAGTTGCTAATCTTGATGTACTCAAGGAAAGGAGCAGGTGACCTTTAAAAATCTATGGTTCCTGCAGACCTGGGTCATAGCAGAACAAGAAAGAAGGAAGCTTCCATAGCATTGCTAAACTTGTTTGTGGATCTGTAAGAAGCTTAAGTATCTAGTTTAAAACATGCAAGTGTTACCAAAGCAGTGGTGGAACTGACACTGTCAGAACATATTTCTTTGGCAGCTTTGATTAATTCCATTTTTAATTAGAATAATTACTTGTATTGCTTTATTTATGAAACAAATGGAAATAACCGAGTTCACATTTGTGAACTAATCCTTAAGGTATTAGTGCTTTGACACATTCGGGAGGCAAATGCAAATAGCATGAAAGCTGGTATTTTTCTATGATTTGTTGTTCATTGAACTTGAAGCTGGGAAAAATCGTATTAAAAATTGAAGTGAACCTGATGACAATTCCATAGATGCATTTCACTTGGGGAATTTGCTAAAAATGTGCTTTGGAGCATGATTTTGGAAAGGGCTTATAAATTAGCTGAGGTGAAAAATTAAAAAAAATAAGAAAAGAAAAGAAGTTAGGCTCCATTACCCAGTACTCTATCAGATTTATTGGGAAGTCACCCTTTCAGCTAGTGTTTTTATAACTTAAACAAATTACAAGTAAACATTGTATTTGTATGTGATTTTTCATGAAAGGAATATTTCCAAGTGATCCATTATTTATTACATGCTCTGTGGTATACAGACTATCCATCCTGCAGCTGTGAGATGTAATGAGAACAAGAAAAAGACCTTGTGTGCTTTAGCAGGAGATAGCAAACCTGAAGTGACTTTCAAACAATAAAAAAGGAAGATTTTTACACACAAAACTCATTAAACTTATCTCAACAAATGAGAGACTCTTCTGAAACTCAGTAGCCCTTCCCACTTGCCTCCTGTCTCTGACTTAGTGCTTCAATATATGTGCTTTATGGTTATATACTTGTTTAAAATGCATTTCCATATACATATTCAAAACGCAGTCTCTCCCTCTCTGCTTAGAGTAATCAAAAATATCAGCGTATGGAAGAAAACCGAAAGGCATATATTGGTCTTCGTTTATGAATATTCTTGATTTTGTTTTCTTCTTTTTGTAGTTTGTAGGCGGGTTTTGTGCTGCAATTTCAAGACATATAAATGGCACAAGGAATTATGTTAATATTTGTACAACCCTATTAATTATTAATTGCTATATTTAGAACATAATTAATATAAATTATTTTAAAATTAATTTAGACGCTTTTAAGCCCCATAATTTCACTGACTTGCCAGTGAAACCATAATTTTTACTTCCCCCCCGCCCCCGCTGCCAGCCGCTCCTTACGGAGCGGTCCGAGGCGATCAGCACCGTGGACAGAAACCGCGGTGACGGGCGGCGCTCAGCCGGCACCCGGGACACCTGCCCGTGCAACCGGCAAAATCCAGCCACCCCCGGGACTGATTGCCTGAAAGGGACCTTAGCCTGCAGCAGAGCCTATCACCGGCATCGTAGATCAGCTTCAGTCACCCAAATAACCCGTGGGTTGGGAGCAAGGAGAGAAAGATTACTGCGGATGAAGGTCTCCTGAGTTCTAAGACCGCAGAATATACGCTGCAATGAAAAATGAAGTAAATCATGCTTTCCTGGCTAAATAAACTACTTTGACACTGTTAACTTTTTGAAGTAAGGACTGTATTTTCCTTTGTTTTTTAGACAATGTCTGGCATATTGCAGATGCTCTGGAAATATGATTGGGAGCCATCTTTGAAAGTAATGGTCTGAGCAAGTAATATTAGTTATGACTCTCCTACTTGTTAAGTAACAACCACTAAATTATTATGGACTAGATAGCTACTAGGTGACTGAACTGCAAAGTTTCCTGAGGAACACCAGGCAACAACATTAGTCAAATTAACAGACTATTTTGTTCTCTTCCTCCCTTCCCATGAAAAAGTACAACACTGGACGGTCTCACTGGGAGGTGGGCTAGACTCCCACACAACAGAAATGTCAAGCATATGCGGTATGTGACACTGCATTTATTAAAAAAAAACAAACACCAAAACCAACAAAATCTTGTCAATGGCATTAATTTCTCATTATTCCAATCCAAGAATGACTTGGGAAATAATTAAATTTTCCTTTAGGTGAGTTGAAAGCCTGTATCAAAACCAGGTACTGTGGTGGCAGTAGATAGTGTCTGTGGTTCAGCTGGGACAATCTTAACCAAAAAAGAAGCCTTCTTACCTAACTTCAGACACCGACGTCATAGACATCTTCATGTGACCTAGTCACTCCAGACTCCCTTTATGGTCAATGAAGTGTGTGTTCACCTGAAGTGAAGGGTGCAGGTCACCTGAGTCTTTGAAGACATCTGTTAAGGACAAGACAAACTACACTCTAATTCCTTCCAGTGGTTAAAAAGTAACTGGGGTAACTGCTTCAGAAATAGACACATCCACTGCAGATGCCTTTTTTTATCTAGACAGGCCCCTTGAACACTGACAGTAAGCAGTATGCAAGTAACTGAGCAAGCATCCAGAATTGCCAATGTCTTTGTGAGGATTAAGTTTCTAGGGGTGGGGAGGCTGCTGGGAAGCCCCACACAACCCCACACTTGCCTGGAGGATGTGCCATCAGATGATAGATAATATCTGACTTGTTCAAATACTTCCACTCATACTGAAATACAACCTAATGACAAAACTCCACAAACAACTGCACATTAAACTTCCTCTGTATGCATTTTATACCTCAAATATCAGCCTCTGACAAGAGTATTACATATGAGACCATAACTAATTTAGCTTTACATTCTCCTCACTATCTTGGATGATGGTTATTCTTCACTAGTTTATTTGATTTTTCAACATCTCTCCCACTAAAAATTTCAATCAAAACAAGTGAAATGACTCCAGAGACACTGAAAGCTGAAAAATATGTCTCAATTCAACTATCTTTTTTTTTTTTTAAGGTATCTAGTATTGATACAGAAAAATAGAGTGAAAAGATAGAGATAAAATTTACATTGTAAGATAGAGGTAATTAAAGGAAAAGTGTTTAAAACTCTCTTTTTTGGATTCAGGGTCTGCTTTGAATGAAACCTCTTCTTCCTATTAGTCCAATGAAAATAAAACCCAGGAAACATTAATGCAGTATTGTCCTTCTGAATCTGCAGACAGCCTGAAGCAACAGTTCTGCTTCAGGGAATAGGAAGGATGCTCTAAACTCATCCAATGAAGTAGATGAATGATAAAGACTGGAGGTGAAGGCTGAAAATATGCCACCCAATGTTAGGTGTCTGATAGAGCTACTTGAGCCAAAAGTTGCGTTTTCCCTAGGCTATGTATACAACCGAGGAAGACAGATGGTTTCTTCTAGAGATGGACTGGAGCATCTACTGAGATGTCTGTCTCCCTCACTCTTCTGGGAAATTTTACATGATTAAGCTCTTTCTGTAGGCACTCCATTCACTGCCAGAAGTTATATGGTATGCACTCCTTTTCACCCTCCTCTCTGCCCCTCTCCATCCAAATTAGTGAATGAAAAATCATCTCAGTAGATTAAGATGAGGTGCTTATCCCACAATTCCAAGCTGTTGACTAAACTCCTTATATGCCAGAAAGGAGGCCATGCAATTGCCATAACTTTCAGCTTTTCCTCTGGCAAAAGGGCAGTTTCTCTGATGCAGTCATCAGCTTTTCTGATGCCATCAGATTTTGGTTGCCCACCCGCTACCAAAACCTTGCTATGTAAACCCAATACAAACAAATTTCTTGGTGTAGAAAGGATTGAATCATGTGTTGCCACGAGTCAGTTTTGCCATGTTTGCCATAGTCAGGAACACTCATTTATAGTGCCAGAGTGCTTGACATTTTACTAATGTCTATGGTATGCTTAGAACTGGAAATCTGATAATGACCCAAAGTACAAACACATTGATTTTTTTTTTTTTTGCAAATGGAAGAAGCTCACTGTTCCACTTGATCTATTCATAAATCTCACATTTAATACTGCAAAACTATTACTCCTTTATCATAAGGAATTTGCTGTGGCATTTCCAGTCTGTTACCCAGAGCACCTCCACAATTCTTGCCACAGAATTTAGACCCACCTGGGGATATCAGGGATCATGGAGCAGGTCTCTCCTCTCCTCTCCTCTCCTCTCCTCTCCTCTCCTCTCCTCTCCTCCTTATGTGATGCTCCTCCTAACAATATTATTTCCACTCATTACAGAGTAGGGCATAGCTGTGCTGTAATAACAGCATATCAAGAAAAAGCAATGGCCACATTTTGGTTCCCTGCTTCTACATTGCTTCAGGGGAAATTGTTTGTGACAATCTCATTTCACGTCTAGACTGCATCCCACTCTTCAATAGCCCACCATGCTGGTGGGCCATTCCCCCTCCTGCTTTGTTCCTCACTTTATTTATTCCTAGTTCAGTAGCACAGAGGGAAGAGTTGCAGACCACAGAAATTTTCTTATTTTATGTGCCAGGGCCTGCAATACTGGAAGCAAATTTGATGGAGTAAAATGGTATTATACTGCCCTATACCAGTGTGTTATGTAGGTGACATCTATTAAAAAAAGAGTCAGCTGTTTATTTATGGTTTTCCTAAATACAACCCACAGCACAATGTACAGTTCAGTTATCACTTACAATTTAGTGTCATAGATAATTTACAGATTAACATGTTACCACTTAGGGAACTGAATGCTTATTATTTGTTTAAGTCTGTGGAACTCATTTATGTCTCAGACATGTCAGACTGTGAGCATGCAAGCTGCCTTGGGCCAGGGCAGATACACACGTGCCACTGAGGGGCGCAGTGAAAGGAAGGAGTCCCTCCTCAGACAGCCACCCTTCCGCTGTGGCTCTGGCTTTGCTCCTATATGCTATCAGGATAGATAAAAAGCAGAAATAACATGCCTGAATAGTTGGTGTGAGATAGGTGCCAATCCCTTACCCGTTTTCTTGGTCAGTAGAAGGGGTAATCAGCAACTACTGGCCCCTGCACCCCACTCTTGAGGTATGTGGAGGTGATACCAAACTACGAGTGTCCCCTGAGCAGGTATGTGGTCTGGGCTACAATCCAACACAGACGCAGTAGCAGAGTTCCAGAAGGCCCTCACTGGAGTCTATTGCACACAATTTTGGTTATTCATGAATAAGGTGGCAATATTATTGTAAATAATATTTTAAAAAAAAGGTCAAAGTGGTGGAAGTTGAATGATTTAATCGCTTTTTGTAATTTTCAGTGCATTTTAATGGTATCTACAATAAAAATACAGTTTTGTTTTATCTTTATTTTTTTTTTCCAAAGAGAAATACAATCTCAGCATTTCCAGATTGAAATAAAGCTAAATTGCAGTAATGAATCACTGAACTATGACCCCATAGAAACAATGATTTTTGGAAGGACTGAGCAAAATCACTGTCAGCGAGAAAATTACTTCATATAGATCTGACGCTGACTTTTCAGTTTTCTGTCCCTCCCCCATACTTCTCCCCTTTTTCATCTCTTTTGAAAGGGCTACATGGAAAGCGTAGCTCATTGTTAAATGATCTGAGAAAACAGGCAGAAAAGAGAAAAGGGCAAGATAATTTCACTTGTATAGATGAGCAGACAGGAAAACAATAACAAGGCAATCAATTGAGCAAACAGAGGCTGTGGCAGTAACACAATTGATTATGTACACACCATTCTCAAAATCTGAGATGCAAACAAATTTTTAGGGGAGATATTAATCAAGAGATTATTCTTATCAAATAGGTTTGCTTACACAAGGACTTTTATCCATGCCTATAAACCACTAAAATACTAAACAAAAATTGTAACCTTATTCCTCTTTGCAAGATTTGTAAATCTTAGCAGAGCCCTTTTTCCCCATTCAATTACAGTTTTAGACTAGATCTTCCACTGCTCTGAATTACCATGCTTCCATGGCATTCGTGGTACTTCATTGACGTACGTTACCTGAAGTTTGGGTGCTTTGTACACAGTTCAGTGATGGTGAAGATATCAAAATAAAGTTTGGAGACGAAGCCCTATCTCTGTTCAAGATATGAACACAGCCTGGGAAATGCACACTTTCCTGCATCACATGAAGATATCAGGAGCAAGCAGCCAGCAGTAGAAGCAAGCATATAAAGATTATAGTGCATTCTTATTTGTAAAGGTGTGTTTACAAAAAGGCACTCCAAGAGGCCATTTAGTCTGTTTTTCATACTGGTTTAGCCTTTTGCTTCTGAATTGGTGGGAATTTCTCTTTACAAAAAAATCTTCAAATGTGTTTAAGTACCTCTTAGATCTGGTTTGTTCAGAGGATGTTCAATACACAGATCTGGTCAAATTTAGTAGCAGCTGATCACCTAATTCCTTTAGTGCCACCTGAAAACTGTGTTGATTAGGAAATCTTCAAAAATGCTCCTTGATATTGAATGCTTGGCATCCATAGGTTTAAAAATTAATTTATTCTTTCAAGGTTTGTCTCAATTCAGGAAACCATTTTAGTAGAAACCAAAGACCCACTGAAACTAGCAAATGTTAAGATTATGTTTAAAATTAAGAACATAGAATCATAGGAAAAAATGTGGCCAAAATTCCAAAAATTTCCAAGCCTTTCTGCAAGGTAGGATCAATTATACCTAGGTCTCCTCCGAAAAATATTTGGGCAATGTCTGCCCAAAGATCAGCCAATGGTTTGACAAGGTCTCCAAGCAATCTATTCCAGGGCTTGTCTCTACTGTTAGAATCTGTTCTCTAATATCTAGCCATAACCTTCATTTTTGTTATTTAAGCACATTGCTGCCTACCAGTGAAGAGGAGGTTCTTCTTTCCATAGACAACTTTTTATGTACTGTAATGTGGTCATCTCATTCTTATTTTATAACTGTTTTAATTTATGCTTGTTTTCCTCATAGGTAAAGTCATATGGCCTTTGGACATTCTCTGCTTTTCTCTCTTTGATGAGTTCTTATCCTCCTCAAAATTTTGTGCCTAAAGCAAAATGCAGTACTCCAGTAGGGTGACTATCTGAGATGAGTATATCAGGTGGATTACTTCAATATTTCAGTCTGTAATTTTGTTTTAATATTTGTCAGAATGGTGCTTCTCCTTTTGCAGCTGTATTGAATATCTGTAGGACTTATAGTTGGTCTATAATTTAAATTCTTTTTTCTCCCTTTTTTTTGCATTTTGTGTATCTCAGTATATACAGCTAAAAATTGAAGATCGATATATTTCCTCTACTGAATTCAGTGTCAATTTTGCCATTGTTTTCAGTGGAGCCTAGAATTTATTTCAAGATAGCGCAATAGAGAAGTTAATCATAAGAACATCACCTTGTATCTTGAGAAATTTTAAGCTCTTTTCTAATTAAAATTCTTTATTAACAGCCATAAAATACCATACATATATATTTACTGCACTTTCTACTAAATGCTTGAGAATGATGTTTATTAGTAACACGTATATACATTTCAAAGCAAGCTACTCATTTATATTTAGTAGCTAGATATTGTTATCCTAGATATACTTTCTAAGCCTTGAAAGTATTACAGATCTCAAAAGAAGCAGGAGCAGCCTCATTTCACTAGGAAAAAAAAAAAAATGTGAAAGGGGGATTTAGAGGGCTGAGCACAAGAGCAGGAGTATGTGTCCTTTAGACTCAAGTCCGTCATAAAAGCAGAGTTGTGAAGCACGGGAGAAGCAGTCTGCATGTTGGTAACACACATGACAAAATAGAAAGAAGGCAGCTGGCAAAGGTAAGCTTGTTAGAGATGGCCAGTAATGCCGTGTCAATAATAGCTATTGCCAACTATGTTGAAAATAGCTCTTTAGCACATAATATCATAAGCATTTCTCAGTCAAGAAAACTAACCTGGTGATTGTGGCAGGAAGGCTCAAGTGACTGAGGATCACAAAAACATTGACAAGTTATAACTGTTCAATCACATAGAAATGTGAAAGCGGCCCATTCCTAAAGTGGACTGCCAAGAAAGCATTTGCTCTAAAGTCGTCAAGATATACTTGGTGATTCTCAAATTCTTTGAGATATCTTATTCTTCCAGTGAAATATGCTTCCTTCTTCTCAGTGAGACTGAGAATCAATAGGAACATGCATCAAGTTATATATCCAGGAATTGATTGTGGTAATCTGTTCAATTCCAATTTAAGAGAGCATTATAAGGAGATGCATTTCACAACAAACAGTCTGACTTCCTGGCGTCTATTAACACCTCTAAGTAAACAAGCTGTACAAATGGAAATAGCCTTATGGAGATCTAAGGAGGATGCTCATATAACCTTTGAAATAAACAGAGCAAAGTTTTCATCCAACACCTGAGTGTTAAAATTTGTGTTGTTTAATATTTGACTCAGCTTCCAGCCCATTAGAGGGGCTTATATTCAACCGTTAGCATACAAGATGCCTGCTCATATGGTATGGCATGGCTTGCTTTCCATTACTGTGCTGAACGTGCCACAGCTAATATGACCCATCTCCTCTGGGTAATGCCATGTTTAAAAAGAAAAAGCTAATAAGCAAGGTTGTAATGTAGTTTTTAGAGCAGTTGTGAGAAGAAAGAGTCACAGATGCAGCTGAAATCTTGTTTTACTTTTAAAAAATCACCTTTGATTCTTGAGCTTTTTAATATTTTCTGTCTTTTCTAAAGGCATTTCATCCTGGAAAGCTGAACACACTCCCATTAGCAACATGTTCAGTCAAGAGCATCAGGAAAATATATTTGTTGTATTAAAAAAACATATAAATATTCCCACATTTGCTTTGTGGGGGATAACACAGCAGCTGTATTGTAAAACCTCATGCTTTGCAGAACACAGTCCATCAGAAGAGACATGTGTTTTGGTTCATCTGAGAGAGAGATGGCTGTAAATCACCAGGTGGTAATAGGAATTGGCTGGGAAAGCTGTGCTCAGCAGCAGAGGGATGGAGGCGCAGGGGAGAGCTCGGTGGGAGAGCAGCTTCCCTGCCCGCCTGTCGCTCTGCCGTGGCTCCAGCACTGTCGCTCCTTCCCTGTGCCCCTACTGCCATACGCTCCTTCTTTTAATTTCCTGCCCCAGGCAGGACAGCTTCCCCCTGCCCTTGGCACAGCCCCCTTCTCCTCAAGCAGAGGTGCCTTTGCCTCATTTCACCCACCTTTGCCTCAAGCAGAGGAGCTCCCCATCCCTTTCCTACCACCTGCTTCCCTGAGTGGTCTGCGGAGTTACTTTATTTACCTACACCCCATTAGAGAGCTGCCTGCCTGTTAATAGGTGTGATCTCATCAGCAGGGTACCCCCGAGAATCCTTGCTGCTTTTCTGTCAGGGACGTGCAATGCTCAACATAGGTGAGAATGAGTGCCTCGGTATCATAAAATGATTTCCTAATGGAGGTTCAGACCTTGGAGGTGGTGGGAAGCATAAGTGGTTAGTGTGTGACACTGGATCTGACTGTATATCTACTTTATATGAATGGAGGTGGGAAGCTGCTAAGAGAGCTGCGATTAGCTCCCAGCAGGGTAAATGTAGGTACCTTCCAAACTCCACTGGGATAATTCAGCTGCTTTGACAATTCCCAAAATTTCTAGAAAATTAAGGGGTTTTTTTGTAGCCACATGCTGATTTCTTCAGCTTTTATTTGGTGTAGAAAGGCAAAGCTGTTTTAGAATATTTATTTTTTTCCCCTGGGTAGAAATCTTGTCTATCTAATCAGTCAATGACATCTAGCCTTGCAAAATGTTTCACTTGTTCGTGTTTCTTACAAAAGTTTGTTTCTAAACAAATACCCTGTTGCCCAGACTATTTTTTTTTATATTCATGACAAAGAGCCAAATTTTGGCCCAAGAATCCTGATGTTGTGGTGTTAAGATAGAGCACTGGGTGTTAGAAGTTTTTAGAAATACCAGTCTCCTGCAGCAACAGTACGGAGTAATAAGAATCATTTGACGTTCGCTTTGAGGTACTGAAAGTTAATTAAAACAGAGAAGGAGTTAATTAAAACAAAAGGATTGTACTGATGTGATTACTTTTATGTCTGTCCATTTTATTTAAGAATATTTCTGTGTTTCAGGCATACTCTTTGGGATTTATACTGTAGGTTGTGAAATACTATATTTCCATACAATCTCTGAGATAATTCCATTGGATTTGCCACAAATACTTGCAGATAAGGCCCTGCATGGTGCAGCAATGAAGTACTAGAGGCACTGGAAGCAAGCAGATGCAACTGGAGATGCTATCACAGATCCTTTCATCTTGCTGCTGGCTTGCATTTTGGACCCCAAAGAAGATTTCTGTGAGTCTGACAGGCTGGAGGCGCTTTTGTATGCTATATTATTTGGAAGTGATGTTGCAGGATGATGTCTGCAGAGGTCAGCTATGCATCTACCCACTGGGGTCAAGGTGGGTCCCTTCCCGAGGAACACAAGGCACCGCTGCGTCTAGCTGCATCTCAAACTCCTCCAGGAGTAGAAAAGAAAGTAGCAGTTTAAAGGTACTGTGATTCCAGACCTTTTGTGTGCCAAGAGCCACCTGAGAAAAGTAAAGATTACAGGTGAGCGTATGATATCTGCCGGAGTGTGAAAAGCCCGGAATTAGCGAAGGCATTACTCACCAAGCAGCACTCGCAGCTCAGGGAAGGGAGGCTGCTCCTGAAGTGTCACGCAGTGATAATCTCCAAGAGAGCTGGTGGGCAAACAAAACACTTGTCATTTCTCCTCAGCATTTCGTGGAAACAGGGCTTCCTTTCCCTGAGTGGGTGCAAGGGGGCACGGATGGGAGGTTCACTCTTTAATTCTCTTACCAGAGATCAGAGATACCCTGACATGGCTTCTATTCCTTTACTCATTCAAGGAGAGCAAAGAGAAGAGGGGAATAGTTTCCACTCCTTCCTCAGATCTTTTATTTAGAAGCAGCACTGTGAGAAATAGGACCAGGTTTTTAAGCCCTTTATCCCGTCTGGTACTGGGATAACAAGGTCATACAGACGTGCCATATTGTGACTTTCTTGTGGGAAAACCAGAGAAGACTATCGGAAAAATCAAGATTGTGATATATAAAGATTGTAGGGTTTTTCTCATAGGCAGCTCTTGTTGCACTTTTACTATGGTCATTTTTAAACGGGAAGCATGCAAAAAATTGGTGGCCCCTTTTTGTAAAATGTTATGAAGCTTAGAACATGGTTAGCTTTATGGATAGTGTGCGCAAGCTAGTTAGTGAAGGGAAATTAATCTATACTAGATTACAAGCATGGTTCTATTAATCTGCATGGGAGAGGATAGAAATTTATACTTGGCTGGACAGAAATAACAGAGGTACAACCAGTCTGGTGACTTCAACAGGTCACCCCACAATGTCATCAGCACAATCCTTTTATTTATTCAATATTAGTCACTGGGCAAGGGCCACGGCAGCAACAGCACTGTAAAAGCACAGCAAGCCTGCCCACACCTGAAAGTTTACAATCCGGGGAGGTTGCCATCTCCCTCAGACCTGCATTTCCTTCGCTAGTCCTCATTGCGTTAAATGTGCTTCAAAGAAGCAAAACACTGACGTCTTACGGAGCCGCAGCCCAGCTGTTCCCAACAGTCCTTGCAGGTTGCTGCGGCTGGGTCCAGCAGCCGGGGGGTCTGGACCTGCATAGGTCTCCACTTCGGGGAGTGGGCGTTCGCTGTAATGGCTGCCATAGGAATGAACACTGTTTCCAAGGGATGTTTCTGTCTAGCACACAGAGCGAAATCTTCGGTGGTGAGGTCATTATTATGTGTCGAGTCGAGTGAGATCTCTAGCTTTACTCGCCACAGACCCAGCTTTTCACTGCCTCTATGAATAATTGTTTTGGATCTCACCAAATATATTTTATATCCACAAGTGGAAAGGCAAAAAGGACAGAACACCACTATTTACTTTGTCCCCTGCCTCCAAACCTAACCACAGAAAACAATTATCTACAGAAGAATAAGCCAGTAAAGAGCAAGGGATAATCCAGGAAAATTATTTGGCTTTCAATTCACAATTCAAACCTAACATATGCAGAAGTTATTAACATATTGCAAACATCGGGTGGCTGCTATGAATGAGCTGATGCTCTCAGTGTGACCACACAGAACAAATCTATACCCAGAACCAGCTATTGAAGATGGGCACTTGCTTCCAGTTTAGGTTAGACTCTCATACATCCCAGTCATCAAGGATTTTGTACACATCTCAGAAGATTTTTACAGGCATGGATGGCACATTCAGGAGGTAGCAGATTTACTATTAGCTATTCCACTGCTGTTGCTTATTGGCATGTCCTGCCTCGTTGGTAAACGTGGGGCAGCTTTATCTCACTTTCACTTTGGGATAAGCTGCCTCTCAATTATCTTGTGATAAACACAAGCAGTCACCACAGTGGAGCTGACATGTTACAAATCAATATTTCACTTTATGCAGTGGTATCTTATTCTTGTCCTCATAACCGAAATGATGTACCTGCCATCTGTCACGTGTGGTTCTCCCTTTCCCTTGCAAGTGACTTCAGCTTCAGCAGACACACCATTACTTTAATGACATGTTCTAAGGTTATATTTAGCTTTTGTGGTAGCGGATTCTGCTTGTTGTTTGTTTACATGGTGCATCTCCCTCTGGAGTTGAGATGATTTGTATCTTGGCATAGAAGGGAGGGACTGGACCTGTTCTCTCTGTAGCAGAGCCAGCATCAGAGCAGCACCGGTGCCGCTACTCATGCTAGGCTTATTATGTGAATAAATACAGATGTCCCATTTCTGATGCTGCCAGTTAGAGACCTTTTACAATTTCAAAACTCACAGAAATGCCAAAAGAAGAAAATAGATGGAGGGTCAGAGCTGGCTGCATCAACAAACAGCTGGAAGCCAAGTGGGCAGGAGACCTGGCTATAGTCATGCTCAGAGACTTGTGGTCATTTGGAATAGGGGATAGTGGAGGTTTTCTAGCTCCCCAGAATTTAGTAATTTCAGATGAATGATGATACAACTCCTGTATGTCTTGAATATACTTTCTCTTTCATGGAATACACATCATATTTCATTGAATATACAAGTGTGAATATACATTTTTCCACAAAAAGTAGCTTTGCACTTGAGTAATATTGCTAACATGAGAGTCTTAAGACTCTCTCTTGGAATACAGTGGGAATTTGGGTCCAGCCATTAGTCAGTCGGAAAAGATCAGAGATTGGAAGTGAATAATATTAGCTGTAACCCACTCCTCACCAAATGATGAACATGTAGCACTATTATTTCAGATTTTAAAGTTAAAAAAAAAAGTTTGGGAAATGAAAAAGGGAAGATCATCAGAGCAGTATGAAGTTAGGTGTGCTGCCTATCCTGTTTATTTTATGAGAAAATATAAATACCTTATAGCAAGGTATAAACAATAGCCTACTGTAATAAAACATAAATATATTTGCAGTGATGAAGTAAAAAAAAATCATAGTAAACTAAACATTTAAAAAGAAAACAAGAATTTTTATATAAGACTATATAAAGCATACTTCTATGTGGTATGTCGTTAAGTGTAGTTGTGGAAGCAATCTGAACTTCAATAACTAAAAATAAAGTGTTAGGTCATGAAGAACAATGAATAATGAAGTAAAAATTCCAAAAGATCTTAAAACTTACGTCTCTCATTCTTTACATTATCTATTCTTTTGAGGCAAGCCAGCAAATGACAGATCTGTCTTAGAGAAGAAAGGTAAACAGAAAAAGAGGAGTAGGAGTGTTAAACAGTGAAGCCCTTAGGAGTGCTTCACAGAAAGGAGACTGGGGAGCAGTTGCAAGTACTCCTGGGCAAGGAGTGATGCTGAACTTGGAAACATGAAGCTAATCAATCTGGAGAAAAAATAAGCTGACACACATGTATGCAATGGGAAGGAAAAACCTCCGGTGCAGTAATGCTGAAAGCAAAGAGGATGTACAGGTAAGTATTTGCGATGCAATACAGCTTAAAGAGAAAAGGCTGGTAGAACGAACATGCAGCTGGATGGAGGGGAAAGGGGGGATGTGAGGACATATATCAGGTGCTGGGAAGCAGCAGCTCTCTTCCCACATGACTCTGTTGGTTCTAGGCCTTGTTGGTTACACATGGTTATTAAAATGACTCCAGAGCTAAGAGGGACTGATTTATACAAGAAGTTAAAAAAAAAGAAAAAAAATTCACCTTGACTGAAGAAAGGGCTCATCAGAGGTACCAAATAGCAATTAACTGACAGGTGAAAGCATCAAGGGAAAGAATTGATTATTATTTTATATTAAACAACCACATGATTTTATAGTGAGAAGCAGAATGAATATTCTGATAATGTGATATGTTCAAAGGGAGAAGAGTGAACCAATCCTTGTGTGGAACATGGGAAAGGAGAGCGAGAAAGCAAAGTAATAATAAAGGAACTGTTATTGAAAAAAAACATTGTCTAAAGCTGTGCTTAATGAAGAAGCTCTGTGTGAAAGGTGTTGAACTTTAAGCTTTAAAGGATAAAGCTCTAATCAGTGGCCTAGAGCTCTTTGGCCACATACTTGCTAAATCACAATAAATTTTGGGGGGGACCCAGCAGGGGTGGCAGCACAGGACCAAGTTCACCCTCCATTGGTGAAAGAAGGGGCTGCAGGAGAGGCAAGGTAGGTAGCGAGGGTGGCTGTCCCACTGCAGGTTCCGCCGTGTGTTCCTCCTCAGCCAGGCCTTAACTTCATGTACTTGGAGTGCAGAGCTGTTGCCCCTCTTCTGACATACCCCCTCAGCCTCATCCTCTGGCTGTGACCAGCACCTCATCTTGCAGAGCAGGAGACCCTGCGCTTGTGGATGGGGTTGTGATGTTTGGTGGGGACCGTGTGCTCAGAGGTCCACTTCCCAGCTGCTGCACGTGGTTGTGATCCCTGCAGCACCTCCTGATTTGACAAGCCAAAGCATCCCTTGTCGTGGGACCTAAGGAGGCTTTGTCTTGCTTGTTGGAAAAGAAGATGCCTGAGAGACATGTAGCTAAGCTGGTGTCGTGGTTTAACCTCAGTCGGCAACTGAGGACCACGCAGCCACTTGCTCACTCCCCCCCTGCCCCGGTGGGATGGGGGAGAGAATTGGAAGAGCACAAGTGAGAAAAACTCGTGGGTTGAGATAAAAACAGTTTAATAATTGAAATAAAATAATAATAATAATAATGTAATAATAATAATACACAAAGCAAGTGATGCACAGTGCAATTGCCCAGCCAGTCCCCAAGCAGCGGCCCCCCCGGCCAGCTTCCCCCAGTTTATGTACTGAGCATGACGTCACATGGTATGGAATGTCCCTCTGGCCAGTTTGGCTGTGCCCCCTCCCAGCTTCTTGTGCCCCTGCAGCCTTCTCAGTCGGTAGAGCATGGGAAACTAAAAAGTCCTTGGCCAGTGCAAGCACTACTTAGCAACAACTAAAACATCGGTGCCTTATCAACTTTGTTCTCCTCCTAAATCCAAAACACAGCACTGTACCAGCTACTAGGAAGGAAATTAACTCTACCCCTGCTGAAACCAGGACAGCTGGGAAAACACTGATGTGGACAGCGTGAATTCTTTCTGACTAATAACATATAGCTTCATAAATGACCTCCTTACCTGCAGATGGGAGGGAAAACAAACACACATTTGTCAAAAAAGCTTAATGGCTGATTCTATTTTTATAGTGTTTCAGAGTTTCGTCTGCGGTCAGGCAATGAAACACAGCCCACAGGAAACAACTTTATCTCCCTTTTTTTGAAAGGTCCTATACACCTCTTGGGGATGGTGATAGGGGGAGCAGAGATGAGGAGAGAGCAGGGCACTGGGGGAGCCTGGGCTGCCCCACGGGCGAAGCTGAACCGGCACAGGGACGGTGGCTGCCTTTTTTTTTTTGCTTTCTAGTGACTCTGTAGGAGAAAAAGAAGTAGGAGGGTTCCACCTGCCGGACAAACAATTAAACCAATTGCTCCTGAAAAAGGGATGGGGAAGGTTTCCATCTGCGATTCTGTGTTTTTTACCTGTGCGAGGCAGAGAGAGACTAGCAGCACAGGTCTAACTGCTTTGCTGTCCATACCCAGCAACAGTAATAGTTGGGTATAGATTACTGTGATGTCTTCTCCTGCAATGATTTTCTCTTAGGGTTAGCAGATTAGTATCCGAGGTTTCCAGATTTCCTAATTAGCTACAGACCTAAAAGCAATCAGTTCAGATCTATTTACATGCAAAAACAAATCTGTCCTGTCTATTCTACTGCTGGTTGCTGAAATAAGTAATATAAATATAACTCTTTAGGAGTCCTCTCCCTTGTGACTAGTAGGTGCTGAGAGTTGCAGGGGCATGACGTTCATTACCTAATAGGAGGATTTTTTTTTTTCTTGTGAGTCAGAGCTAACCCGACGCCCCAGCATGGAAAACTGAGACACAGTGTTTATTATTCAAGTGTCACAGAAAACAGAACCTTGTCACTTTTAGAAGCTGAAATTTGAAACGCAGGTAATAAATTACTACTTTTCTTTCTCCTTTCAGGTATTTTCCAAAATACCACTACAGCTGGTTGAACTTCTTGCAGATCCTGCCTGATCTGACTCACAACCTTGTCTGTTGGCAGAGTTTGGAAATCCAAAGAGCAACATTTTGCCTCTTCACGATTTTATTTCAAGTTGTGTCCTTTGTCTTTAGACATCCTGGGGCAGGTGCTGCCTCATACTGGGAATTTGAGCTGTTCCAAGCCCTACTACAACACTGGGAAAACCATTTGCAGGAATTTGTCACCATGCTGGGATTCTCCTGGAAGAAAGAGGAGCTAAGTATATATGTATATAAAACTCTATCTATATACATATTATGTGCACGTATTATATGTAACCTGTAGTATTGCAGTTAGTAACATTATTTCCACTGACATTTCACCCAGCTTCTTGCCTCCTCTGGGATATTGAATTGGATGTAGGGTAGAAGATATTTGAAAACGGTGTGCAGACTGCTAGAAAGTCATTGATTTCCTTTTTCTCTCTAAAACGTACATTCTCACGCTACACCCTGCAGCAGAGCAAACCAGTAACACCAATTAGTGAGCATGTTTCTAACAAATCTTGTGCATATCAGGAATACACAAAGCAGAGAGCAACAGAAAAAAAAGAAAAAGAAAAAGATCACTAATGCTGGCAGACGAGTCTTCTGCTTCTATAATGCCATAGCAGTACCAGAAGTAAAAAAGCAACAGATATCTGTGGAATACAAATCTGCAGAAGTCGAGGATGCCTGCAGTTATAGTATGTAAACAGTATCTAGTTTTGTGGTGGAACTGATTAGAAGCACCACTTGCCCTTGAAAGAGCCAGCTAACGTATTTTAAAGTCAATCTGTAGCTGAGTAAACGTACAACTGAAAAGGCTCATCAAATCTCCAGGTTTAAATGGATTCTTGTTACAGGTTAACCGTGATGTAAAGGTAGCATTAGTCTTCCCTCATCACCCTCTTGGGACTCACTTGCTCACCTGCTATGTATTAATCACAAACTTGGTC
>NW_008825016.1:3177806-3178899 GCF_000699105.1 Pygoscelis adeliae | reverse complement strand
GGTTAGCGTTCCCTCTTGATTTCAAATTTATTGTCTTAGAAAAATACTGTGCTTCTGTAGGATGTAAAGATAAAACCAAATGCCCTCTGTGTAGGACTGTTGAAATGTGACTGACAGGCATGCTCATTAGAGCGAACAGCTGGCAACTCAGTGCATGAAGGAAGGACCGGTCCAAAACAGAGATCTGGACCTCGCAGCAGCTGGGGAGTTTGTAAGATGGCTTCCTACTTTCCTGCTCCAGCAAGAACATTCATCAAATGCAAGAAGTCAGATTCTGCCTTTGGCTTTGCAGTACGAAAAGAGTATGGACCTGGAGATTGTAATGAGTGTTTTATTGGTGGAGGATGGAAAATGTCTCATGTGCTGTACCTGCTGGTCAGATACGAAGCTTTGAATTAATTTTAAAGTAACCTTGGCTTTAAACCAGTAGGACTGCAGTAGTCTGTTTTAGGGTGCTGCATGGCCATGTAACACATACTGTCTGCATTTTAAAGGGAAGACGTTCCTCACCTAATGTGAATTACTATTTTTGACATGCTGTTGCACCAGAAGATTGTGTCAGGAGGATGTAAATAATCGCACTGGCTGCCGGTCTCTGTATTGCTACTTTCTACAATACAAAATTAATTGAGATGCAGCTGACAGAGAGACCTGATCCAAACGTCCTCCAAGGTACTCTTTAAAGTGGAATAACCATATCCCATTTACTAGCCAGGTTTAATACAGGACCGACAACAGCTGCCTAGATGCTGTCATCAGAATTTATTAATTCATTCATCTTCTTACGTTTTGTTAGGAGAACTAACTATGGAGTGATTTTTCTTTTTCAAACACCTAGAGTTTTACAATCACCAGGAAAGTCTTAGTCACCCCTACTTCTGTGAACTGAAAGAAAAGGGTACGAGCCGAACTACAGAGCAAAACCCCTATACAAAAGTTTTGTGTGCCGTGCAGGTCCTGTTTCTTTGGCGGAAGAGTATGCCGGCCCCTGCAACGAGGCTAAAAACAAAAAGCAAGCCATCTGTGGCCGGCGGATTAATCCCTGAAGGTGCAGCAAACGGGAGGCAAGAGGTGACAGCGGCTGCCCGCCCCG
>NW_008825016.1:3172733-3177376 GCF_000699105.1 Pygoscelis adeliae | reverse complement strand
AGGGCGGCAGAGGAGCGGCGTTGAGGGGCGCTGCCCGCCCCCTCGGCGGCTGGCGCTTGGCGAGGGAAAGGTTGATTTCCAGCTGGTTTTAGCCCCCGGAAAGGTTTTCTTCTGCGGGAAGGCTTCTTGGTAACCGGCCTTCGAAATCCTCCCCTTCCCTTTTGCAAGGGCCCGCGGCCGGTGAAAGAGACCCAGCGGTGGCTCTTGCAGAAACGTTTGGGAGTCAAAATATACAAAATGCAGTGCCGCCACGGATAGTGTGTGAATTTTTGTGGCACGCTGGCAACGTGCCAGATGCCGGGATAATTTCTCCCTTATTCCTGCTAGGAATGGATGACTGGGCATTTGTACGGTGCTTGTGAAAGGAGAAAGTTTCTCTTCAGGCCAGGCAGGGAGCTGGCATCGGCAGTTCGCCTTTCCTTGTGTTGTTTTGCCAATGCCATCAATCTACACCACCCTTTATAAGAGCGAAAGGCAATCTGAGAATGGTAGAGTAGCTACCTTAAATCAAAATAAACCCCCAATGACAGATGAAGCTTGCAGCACAAACCCCGCTTGTTCCAGCCGCAGGGTAACAATCGTCTCTTTAGACTGCCCTGCCCAAAGAGGTCCGGGCAAAGAAGGGCACGCGGATTTATGGAGGGGGGTCCTGGTTTCTGAATAACCCCCCTGTTCAGCGAGTGAAAGTGTGGAGGAGTCCAGCACAGATGGCCGAGACAAGTGTTGCTACGGAAAATCTGTTCCACCCTCCCTGGACGTGGAGGCAACACCCCGCTGGGAAGTGCTGTGGGCACCCCTGGGCAGGTCAGGGGGAAGGAGCAATAGTCCTGGGATGGTACCTGTGGAAAAGGGGTGGGGAGAAGGGGGAGTAAAAGGGGAGGAGGAGGGAAAAATGAAGGGGTGCATAGTGCTCTTTGGGGAAGGAGGGAAATGAGGCGACAGAACTGACCTACAAGGGAAACAAGCAATCAGGTGTGTCATTGCAGCCAGGAGCAGTGAGAGATTTCTTTTTTACTTTTTTTTTTTTTTTAATTACAGAAAAATCAATATTTTATTCCCTTTTCAAAATGAAAAGCCTTTCCTTTTTCTTTAAAAATTTCATTTCCTAAAATATTGGTTCGGCGGCGGGCCCTTTTGTTGACATGCATAGTGCTCTTTGGGGAAGGAGGGAAATGAGGCGACAGAACTGACCTACAAGGGAAACAAGCAATCAGGTGTGTCATTGCAGCCAGGAGCAGTGAGAAGATTTCTTTTTTACTTTTTTTTTTTTTTTAAATTACAGAACAATCAGTATTTCATTCCATTTCGAAATGGAAAGCCGTTCCTTATTCATTAAAAATGTACATTCCATAAAATATGGATCAGCAGCAGGCCCCTCTGGTGAACAGTGAGTTACAGTCCTCCCAATTGGAACTAAATTATTTGTGTTGGTTTTACGATCTGGAATGCAAAGTCCTGTGCTCCAAGTGCTTCTTTCCAATGATTTTAAGCAGTTTTATTATAATACTTGCAGCTTTTTAATGTCTGAACAAAGTAATACATTCAGGGGTTATGAGTGGAAAAAAGGAAAGGAGACCAGAAAAGCACAGCTTATAATGGAAAATAATAATAAAAAAGTCGTAAAGCACTCCTGTGTAGGGGAAGGGGGAGAAGGAAGTGGTATTTAGTAATGGAACCTCAAAGTATAATCCTTCAAATTTTTAAGTGTTTCATACTGAATCATTTGACTTGAATCTGAACCTACAGTTATAATTACAGGTCAGCTCTGGAACATGAGGGGCCTTGTTGCCTTGCACAGATGCAGACAATTTTGCCTAAGGATCCTCCTTTCAAACCTGGTCCCAGTTCGGCAGAGTCTTGTATTGAAACTCAACTGATCTTACAGGACACACATCATTAGTTATAGCTACGAAAGAACATTGGAAGAACATGAAGAAATGGTATGTTTTGTCACTACAGAACAGAATCAAGCCCAATATTGCCTTGATCTCAGATTTGAATTTACAATGTTTTTTCCTATAAGTTTGCTCAAACCCAAACTAATAAAGCTCTTGAGCTGTCCTGAATTGAAAGCAACTATAACCGCTGAATCTTAAATTAGAACCAGGATGCAAAATGTACATTTATTTTTCTTTCTAAATAGTTTTGTTACATAGGAGTGTGCAAAATCTCTATTTCTTCGTTGTAGGGGTTCTGGGAAAGAAACCCCACTTTTACGCTCTACCTAAAATGTGTAGTTTTTCTTTTTTTTCCTGCAAAAATTTAAAACATGTCGAATGAACTCCTTCTCTTTGATTAATGAAGGCATAAGCTTGAAATACATCTGAAGATTAAGACCACTGTCTTCTCTATGGAGTCATACTAAATTGAACGTTATTTATAATTTATAGGAATGCTGAGTAGGCGGAGGCTTCTGCAATATATAAGCTTTCATCCATTAATTTAATGAATATAATTATTCCCTAAATCTTATATATAATTCTTGCCATGTTGAAAGAGTAGTCTGTACAGATTTTTCAGAGTATTACCACTAAACCTCCTTAAACTTCTCTCAATTTACTTTGTCTGAGATGCACTGAAAATTACCTCATTCTTCTGGGTAGCGCGTTACTACACACTTTGTAGGTTTCTACCACACATATTCATAAATACTGTAGTGAAAAATACACATTGTACAGAATTATTCACCAACCAGATGTAAAGGCATTTACTCCTAAGGCCTCCTAAGGAGCTGTGTCCTGCTGAGCACCCCTTCTCTAGCTGAAAATTGATGAAATGTCTTTGAACTTTAGAGCTTGTCACTAGTGTCTGATGCAGCTCCCACTGAAGTCAGTGTGGGTGTCTACTGATTTCAGGGAGAGCTGGTTTTGCTCTTCAGAGCAAATACTGTGTCCCCTACTGAAGGAGAGCACCCACTGGGCATCTGTCAGAGCTAGTCCTGAGCAACAACGCTGGGCTCAGACCCATTGCCATTCCACTACCTTAATTTGACTTTGATTTATATTTTTTCGTGTAGTGACATGAGGACGTAATAGATCCTGAAGAGACAGATTCTCAGCTGGTGGAAGTCAGCGTAACCGTGTTGCTTCTATTCATGAACCTGTCTCCAAAATTCAGGGCTAAAAGCTGCCTATTTCAATAAGCACAGTATAATTCAAAACCTCTGGCAGATCCCTGAGGATATTAAGGACAGTAAAACGTCTATTAGACTCTTCCCTTTGAATGTCACAGATATCTGAGAACAAACCTGTTTCACAATTTTGTTGTAAATTGTAAGTCCAATCATTACTACGTGCTCTCCAACACACAGCCAAAACTTTGTCTTCTAATATTTGAGCCATTGACTCTGTGGTCATTAGAGTTTCATAGATATAATACTCTTAGTTATATACCAGTTATTATAAACAATGTACTTTCAATAGGCAAAACTGCTAGTCTATCAACAAGACTAATTATGGTTTAAACTGTGCTCCATTCACAGGAATCTGTAAGTTCCCTCTTCAGAATAACACCTTTTACATAGTATTCCTAATTTTTACTGTACGGACTTCTGTTGCTGTCTCTTTGAAATGCCTTTCATTTACACGTTTAATGTCCTGTTCAAGGTTTTAACACTTGGCTGTGTATACATTCACAGCTGTGACAAATTTCACCTCTAAGTCTTAGGGCTTTTTTTTCCTCACCAACACTTCACAGAAATCTATACAGTTGTCCTTAATTTGAAGGAGTGCAGAAGCAGCAGCTTATGAAATCCAGATATTTCCCCGCATTTCTGCAACCCACAACAGACACCTAGGTGATTACAGTTGGGACCTATTCTAAGTGGAGGCACAGAGACAGAAATTTTAGTGGTAGCTCCCTGCCAGCGCGCTGAAAGTTACTGGGGCTGAATGTGTTTGGTACTTCTGAAGGTGGGGAAGGGAATTTTCTAACATTTTTCCTACTTTTCCCACCAGGGAAGAAAAGCCGCTGCACATCAGCAGTGTGTGCAATGATGAGCCGCTGAATACGGAGTTTGGAAAGGGCAGAGCCTGTGAATCCCTTCCTTACGGTGACTGGGGAGGTATGTAATTAGTACCTCACTCTGACAGAAAATACTTACTCCTCATATGCATTTGAGAGACAGCAAGCCCAGTAAGAGAGGCCACAGGCTTTTTGCTAACTCTGCCTTATGCTGCCAGGCCCCTCTCCTCTCCTGGTAGGCTTGTTATCAGCTTGCTGTAAGAGTTTGCTGTCTGAACCGGAGTTTGGCACCGGGCGTCCCTGGGTCTGACGTGCGGTTCAAGTGTGGGATAACAGTGAAGGACTTGAAAGTTGGGGCACAGGTTGTAAATGGTGGCCGCACAGCTATAAACGACTCTGTGAGGGACAATTACTGGCTGTTGGAGAAGAGCAGCTTTGAGAGCTGAGAAGAAATTGCTGTATATCAAAGTATATAACAAAGAAGAGAAGCAATGGCAAAACATGGAAACACACCAGCCGATCAGCTGGGTGCCATCCCTGCCACAGCCTGGGAAAATCACACCCTCCAGTGTCTCACAGTGCTTTGCCCGGAGTGAAGGCCAAACCATCCTGAAACGCAAACATCTTGCAAAAGCTCCAGGTCCTGAATTCGGGGGCAGGAGTGGGATCGCCACCTGCTC
>NW_008825016.1:3163154-3172692 GCF_000699105.1 Pygoscelis adeliae | reverse complement strand
GCAGGAACCACATGCTACAGAGCAAACAGGTGGAGATGTTTGTGGGTCTGCCCAAATTACATATAAAAGATTAACATGAAATAATTACAGATCCAGAGATAGGCTTAGGATTTTGCTACTAAACACTGCTGCTCAAGCACTTATATGAAACTAACTGGTAGGTGGATGACAATGTATTCAAATGGAATTTACTATTTATAATACCTATATAATTGTCCTGTCAAGATTTTAATGGTAGAAAATTGAGAGTGAGGTATGAGCAAACAGGAAAAAAGTGAAGTTTATGACTGAAAAGTGGTTGGATAAAAAAATGGAGGAAAGAACAGATCTGATCAAAAGATCTAAAGAAATCTTTTGACAGTCAACTGAATCCAGTATATGCAACTATTCTATGTATGTTGTCTATATTTAAAACCCCTCCAAGTTATAAGCAGTTGCTAGAATGGATGTGGATATTCTATGGAGAAATTGACTGTAGGGCTGGGCACCCAAGGCATGCGAGGAAGATACAGACTAAATTGTCTGAAATCCATATGGTGAAGGGTCAGGTCCCAGCACATTTCCTCCCATAGACTTGGCCCAATACTTCACACCTTTCATTGTTTGCTGCTTGGGGAAGGAAATCAGGCTGGGATGTTTTGGCGAGAGGGATCTAGTGATCTGCTTAACAACAGAACAGAGCTGCTGTGCCCCTCAGTTCAGAGCCTGCCCAGCCTAAATCTCCTAAGGGAGAGCTAGCCTCAGTCAGCTATATAGACAGGTATACACACAGTTTGTTGGGGCTACTTGGTTTTTATCTGATTGTCTAAAAAGATGGGAACCCAGAGGAGCCAGGTCCATACTGTGGTTCAGAATTAAACCAGACTCTGGATCCATTTCCTGGACTTTCCTTATCTGCCTCCTGGTTTTGGTGAATAATTTTACTAAACGTTTGGCTTGTCCTAATGCCAACACATACACAGCATTGACATCCTCCAGTAATTGAGTCATACCTGTCTTGGCAAAGTAAAGCATCAGGACTGTTGACACAAGAAAGATACTAATAAATTGCCCCGAGTCTGAAACCTGGAACAGGCATCTGCAACAGCATGTACCCTGACAGTCTGACTATCTTAAGAAGTGAAGATGCTTGGAAAAACAAAGCTGCACTAGAAAAAATGCACAGCAGCATCTTTAGCGAGTAAGTATGTGCTGAAGTCAGTGGGAGCATCAGGAGAGCAGCACCTCTAGAAAAAAAAATAAATTGCTCCATAAGTTTTGAATTGGAGGCCAGTACACAAAAGAGTGGAATGTAAATCTTCCTAATGCTTAAAGAATACAGAAAGAGTGGTGCTTACTAATTATCTTTTAAATTGGCTAATATGTCACCTGATGAGTATGTGCCTCTGCTGGGCCATCTGAGAGTTTAGTAGCTGCATGAGGCATTAGGTTACATTATAAAACACGTAGGAATTCATTATCTGGGGCAATTCTTTTTCAGGCATCAAGTTATTCCCCCTACTTGAAGCCAATGAGTTTACTTTCCCATGAAACCTACTCTGTATTCACTCCCTAAAATAAGTACTAATTAGCTAAAGATAACAGTCAAATAAACCACTTTAATTGGGAAACAGAAATTGGCAGTTAAACATAAAAGTGTGTATGTAAATATGCTGATTATCTTCAGAGTTTGATAAATCATCTGTTTTCTCTGCAGAATGCAGGTATTTCTTCCCAAACTATGAGAATGCTGCTATCATCTCAGTGCCTTAATCATATAAATTAAAAAGAAGTCCAAAATAATTAAACTGACACCTTTTTGCCTATATAGGAGATGCTGGTCTGTCTTTTGCCTTGGTAATACACTCCTTTAAGTACCTCTAGTTAAAAAATAAAAAACATTCTACCTTTCATTCCTTCTTCTTGTTGGGAGTGAAGAGTAAAAAAATTTCACAGAGCAAATTAAAAGGTGTGAGAAACATTGACATGACTTTATTGAGTCTCCATTCTTAGTTTTTTGCTCTGAACTTTGTATTGTACCTTATGCATTTCAAATCCTGATGCGCTAGTTTAAACAGAGCTTTGTGATCACATTAAGCTGTGAGCTGCAGAATTATTCAAACAAACAACATCAATAATTTTGTGTCAAAATCTTCAGGACAATGTATATGTTCTTGCACAATGTCCCAGTTCTGGGATCATTCTCTAATGGAAAATGTTCTACCAGAACAATTTCAACCACCTCTACTCTCCAATCTTACAAGGTCATTCACCGTGAAGCAGCAAGGTCATAGAGTAATTATCTTCTCTAGACACCTTGGTTTTATTAGCATGAGTGTAGTTATTACTGAGATGCCCTTCTCCATTCTGTGACAGAATTAACATATGTAAATATGACAGTAGGTTACATCTACTTGGACTGAGCTTAATCTGATGCGGGGCCTGATTTTTGTGGTCCTTGAGCATGCATTAAGTTTTAAATAGCACAGAATTGTCACAGCTGAGCAGGTGTTTTGCTGTTTGCAGGACTGATGCCATTCACAAAACTAGTGGGGCTGGATTTTTGTGAAACTAGCATGGGATCAGCACGGAGCCTCTAGGTTTCCTGATGGGGAAACAAAGGTTACCTCAAACTGTATTATTCAAAATATGAATTTTGTTTAACTGTTTATTTTGAAAGGGGAAATCCACAGCAGATCCTGAGACTAATGATGTAAATTCATCACGGAGTAAGGGTTATCTTAAACCGTGCCTGTGAGCTTAGATGACTATCAAGGCTATTTTAATTTGAGTGAATGTCCGGCGACCTCATGTCTGTCTTGCAATAACCCAGAAGACTGTAGAGATACCTTAGAACATCTATATGCCCTATTTGGGATAGACTTTGGCCTGTTCAAGAACTTCGTTGGAAGAGTCCCATGGGTTATGGCCCTGGAGAGAAGAGGGATCCAGGAGAGCTGGTTGATTTTCAAGGATCACCTCCTCAGTCTCAAACATGGTCCATCCTGAAATGAGGGAAGTCAAGTATATGTGGCTGGAGGCCTGCTGGCTGAACAAGGAGATCATGACAAAACTTAGACATAAAACCACAGTGTACAAGAGGTGGAAACAGGGACAGGAAACCCGGGAGGAATATAGCGACGCTGTCTGAATGGGATGGGGACTGCCCTTGGTTACACCAGCTCTGAGCTGGCCATGAGCCCCTGCAGCCAAACCCCCCAGGGTCATAGAATCATAGAATCATAGAATCATTAAGGTTGGAAGAGACCTCCAAGATCATCGAGTCCAACCGTCAACCCAACAACACGATGCCCACTAAACCATGTCCCTAAGCGCCTCATCTACCCGTTTTTTAAATACTGCTCCTGCGCCTTTAAGACTTCCTTCTTGAAGATTGTCCAGCCTTCCTGGACCCCTTTGCCCTTGGTTACACCAGCTCTGAGGTGTCTATGAGCCCCTGCAGCCAACCGGCCCAGGGTCCTTACACAGGGATGGGATTTGAAAAACCAAAGCCCATCTGGAGTTGAATCTGGCTGTGAAAGGCAACAAGAAGGGCTCCTACAGGTATACCAAGCATCAGGTTAAAGAACATGTCCTATTCAGCCAGAGATTATTATTTTTGTGTATGCCTAATGCAAGAAAAAGGTCATATGAATATGAAAAAAGGAAAGAAGAAACACTTTCTTGCCATTCCTGTTCTGTCCCCTTATTCCTTTTCTTTAGCTTCTTCCCTCTTTATGCTTAACAGCCAAGGCACACACCTGATTTGGGGAAACCTACATTCATACCTGCTTTCTCCTGTGCAAGGAAGACAGCAGACTTTAAACTAGTCTTCCACCTTTCTGTGAAAGTTTACCTGCCACTAGCCAGCAGAGACCATCCGTGTGGCAGGACCAGAGGGGGAAAGGGCCTTTCCTTCAGTTTTGTGTGCAAATGTGAGCAGGTGGCAAGGCCTTATGAATACTAAAAATGCATTGTATGGTCCTTCAAAACCTCTTCAGGTCACTGTAGACTTGGACAGAGGGCCAAGTACGTGGGTTTTAACTTTTAATTAAAAATCTGTAGATTAAGATGAAATCTTCTTCTTCCCTCACTTAGCAATGTGCTTACTTCGAGCCTGTGGTGTCCTTATTAAATCCATATACAGGCTTTTATTGTCAAATTCCTTAAACCTATCTTTATTTGCCTATTTCCAAAAAATAGCAAAACCCCTGCTTGTTTAAACAAAGGGCAAGTGTGACAGCAGGAAAACAGCATAGAAACAACAGCTAGTGGAGGAGATTATGAACTTGTTGAAAAAAATCATAATAGTAAAAGACATTGTACTTGCACCAGCTTCCAGAGAAGCTGCAGTCCTTGGGCTACTTGCTCATAATTGTCCCCAGAAAAATATCCATTAGAAACTGCAAAGCACCGAATATGAAACGCCTTGAGATATTTTTGCCAGAATACCAGTTGCTTAAGAGGTTAAAAATACTTGGAAAGCTACATACCCTGCAGTGCATGTTCTGTGGTGAGGAAGCACTGCTGGAATGAATGAGGCTGTATTTTCAACTGGGTAAGCTGTTTTCCATAGACTTGCACCATTATCTGGGATCTGCACTCCTGTTTCCAATTATGGCTCTTTATTTTTCTCATTCCAGTGAGGGAAATGTGTTCCCAACGTCAATATCACAACCAGAGTTGACTGAAAAATTCCAGAATCTAGGGTCAACCAAAAAAAGAGAAGAAAAATAAAAAAGAGGAATAGATTAAAATTGAATCTTCTGGTTTTGAGCCAGCTAGAGAGCTGATAAAACCAATAGGGAGATAATGTTTTAACAGGCAACGTTTTTCATCTCATTCTACTCTGGACATCAATGACTAAGTAAGGTACAACAGATATCAGTTGTTCACAGCCATTAACATATTGACCCCTTTTGCCTTCCGGAGGAGGTATGAAGAAACCCGTGACTGCAGCAGCAGGGTTCCTGCAGTCTGTAGCCCCAATCATGAGAGAGGCCAACAAGATGTTTTTGCTAGTACTAATGTGCAAAATTCTAACTGGCAGAATTAATTGGACTATCAACTGATTTATCAACTCCATCTGCTACCTGTTCCTATTTCAAATTGTAGCACCACTGCACCAAGAAATCTCCAGCTTTTCTTCAGGCAAAGACACCTGCAACAAGGAGAAAGTCTCCCAAATGTTGGAGGGCTGGACAAGACTGCAAACGCTGCTAGCATCCTTGCACAGTGTGGCCAGCTCACACAGCTGAAAACTCTCTCAGAGATAAAAGCCAAGCAGCAGAGTGACTCTGAATCCTAATTGCTATTGCTAGGAAAAGCTCCCCATGCAACTGTGCCAGAATACTTCATCAGCATGATGTGGCAGCACAGGGTGAAGGGATGCACATAATTTTCATCATTCTGTAATGGCATAAATGCTCACTGAAGAAGAGTATTTTTAGGCTCTCCTCAGCCTGTTGATGTCACAACCCCCATCCCTTGTGGGTGTCCCCAGGCTCCGGAGCAGGCTGCAAGGGCGCAGAGAGGAGCACCCCTTCTGCCAAAGATGACCAGCTGGGCAGCTGGGAACGCCTCCCTTTCTTGAATGAAAAACCTCATGGAGAGCTGTCTTTAATAGGTCTCAGCTTTTACTTGTGTCCAGGACCCCTTAGCATCAGGCTTCGTGTATGGGCATAGCACGGAGCCAATTAGTGTTCTCCTCAGGGCCACGGGCACAGCGTGAGCATTCGCACTTACATTTTTAGAGCAGACAGCCAGAGATGATCACAAAGTACCAAGCCGGCAGGGTGGACCAATATGCACTGAGCTGGCAATGAGACTTTTTGATTTCTTTTATTGTGTGGTGGGGTTTTTATTTTCTCTCATGTCTGAATTGATTTTTGGTCCCAGAAAGGTGAAGGTGCCTATTAAGCAGAAGTGTGCTGGCTGCGGGCTGTGGGGCAGCGTGTTCGAGGGAGCTGTAGGCACAGCACGGCAATTCATTTCTTTGCTACTCTGTTGTTTTGTCATGAAAGCAAAGCCTAATTGAAGACAGTTAGTCTTTAATGAATAAAGCTCTCTGTAATTTCCAGCTGTGGCCATGTAATCAGCGTTCATCCGCATGAAAAGGATTTTTTGTACCCATATTTCATTTTAATGTGCATCTGTGCCCGTATTTTGCCCTTCTTCTGATCGGGTTGACAGTTCTGCCTTTCACTTCTGTCTTCCCATTTGTGTTAGAAAACAAAACCCCAAAAAGCCCCAAATAGATTGCATTATTTAATAGTTTATTAGAGTGCTCCTCTGACTTTGATCATTTAAATTAATTAAATTCTGTTTGGTTTTGCTTACTATTTTCCAAATCACTTTGTTGTAGTACATCAGATCTTTTCTATCCTGTTATTTTTGGTCACTCTTTCTCTCCACAGCACCACTGTGCCACCGCAACACACTTTTTAATTAGTTTCACCACAGTCATCAGCTTTGTGATTATCTCTGCATCTTGAACACCTGGTCTGACTTTAGAAATGACTTGCCATCTGGTCAAATACTGGATAATTATAACAATTTAATGGCAGGATAAAATAGTGTTGGTTAAGAGACTTGATTGTTCCCTCCATTCCTTCCCCTCATGCAGTTTGGTTGCATTACTTCAAATTAAATTAAAATCCCATCATCAAGTTATCGCTCTTGGGTGGGTTTTTTTTCCTTCATTCACAATACTCATAAACATCTCCTGGAGTTAGTTTAGTTTTAGACTCTCCAGACATTATGTCTCTAAGAACTGTGAATTACTGCTTTAGATTCACTGATATGATACTTATTCTATAACTTCCATTGCATATCAATAAATGAAGCAGTAAATGGGTCTTGTCTGGCAAGTAAATGCTGAGACAACTGCAGGGGAGCCATTTGTCAGGAACACACACAAATGGAATCTCACTAATGTGCTACAAAATGTTTTTTTCTGTACAGTTTAATACTACTATATGCATACTCTGGGCAGCTGATATGCTGCACCATACTATAAATAAGCTGATTCTCGTGAAAAAGTCAGTGGATCGGATAATGAACTTCATGCAGCCTGGTCATTTTATGATTGGCTCATTTTATGACACTTGGGTGAATAAGGGGGGGGTTTGCCCATTACATATTGGCTGAGAAAAGTATTTGTGAAGCAACTTCTCAAGCTTTTTTAGTATACTACTAGCAGCTGGTTTGGAAAAGTAAATAGATGTGGTCCCTATAACTTCCTTTTACATTATGCAAAGGAAAAAATGCTACCTAGATTTTCTTTACACTTAATTCCTTTCAGCATTTGTAGTTTGCCGAAGTATATTGTTGTAATTATTCAGATTGCATGATGATAATTACAGTAACAAAAGCAATAATGAAGTATCTTTCCATTGGGAAATGAATGAGAAGAAGAACCCTTTTGTCACTCTTTTTTCAGGTGCTATTGGCAAGAAAAAAGGCCTATTTAATTTTCTAGGGATTCTTTCTTGTATAAATACCAAAGAGTATTAGATCGATTTTTCATCCAGGTCCCTGGGAAACTAAATACTTTTGTCATGTAATACTTCCTCCTAGCAAACACCAAGTTTAGCCTGTAAAAGCACCAAGTATATAAAACAAAGAAAACATTATTGGAGGTGAAGAATGGAAGGGAACATGGAAGAAATCTGGAAAGCCGATGATAATCAACAGTATTGTCCACGTATCAAATAAAAATCCCCTTATTATATCCAACACATATAGGATGTGGCAGGGCAGTCTGAAACTTTATCCTCATCCACCGGAGAGGAGACTGCATCACCATTCACTGTGGTCGCGGTTGCTGTGTCCTGAATGAGGGGCTGGAGCCCAGGTTTGGCCCAGACACTGCACTTCCCAGCGTCTCTGCAGGCTGGGCTGCTTTGTCACTTCTGCTGTCGCATACCTTCCCCTCTGCTGCGGCGTGGGAAGAGCTCACAGACGGTCCCCCCGCGCTGCTTTCGTGCTGCTTCAGCAAAACAGCCTCTGTGGTGTTGCCCATCCAGAAACTACTTCAGCTGCTGCTTGCTTCAGAAAACCACCTCTTTGCACTACCTTTTTATTTGCAGAGGAACCCACCTGCGGAGAGTTTGCTGAACCCTGAAAGACAAGCTGCCTCCCTCCTGCCCCTGTCTCACTTTGTGCTACCCGCTGTACCCTTTCGCCACAGCAATGACTTCTCATCCTAGGCACGTTTGCTGCAGGTCTTGGGTGTGCTCCTCTCCTTGTTTACTTTGTCAGGGAGATATTTTTATCCAAATTCTTAAAACCTGCTAACAGCGAGACCAAAATACCACCAGACAGGAGAGCTCCATATGAGACCTGGTGCGTGCAACAGCTGGTGAGAGAACCCCAGCCTCTCCATGAGCCTAACGCACTTTTCCCTGCTCACCCGAAGGTGGCAAACTACTCACTCTCCAGAGCTTTAGGGCTTCTGTTTGTAAAAATAAAAGTCCTTGAAAACCTCAAAGAACTAATTGGGAGGAAAGAAAAAAAAAGGTTTTCGTATAAAACGTACACCATCAGTATAACCTTGACTTTTCATGAGAGGAAAATTATTTTTGCAATAAATTGTATAATCAACCAAAAGCCAAACCATTCTTATTTAATCAGAATATTCAGAGAAACAGGGGCTTTAGCTAAAGTCTTTTCATCAGGACCTTGCCACTGCTATGCACTCTAATGGGTAAATTTAGGTCTTAACTCTGCAATCAGTTCCACTTGGGTAAGCTCTTACACAGAACCACACTGGTGTCTGATTGCAGAACTGGGGTCACAGCAATGCAGCTACACTGTGGCCCCAGGTTCCTCATGGTACAGTCCTGAATGACAAATACCTAAATCTTCATCTGATAATTGACTTACATTATCTAGGAAGTCTGAGGAACAAAACCTCAAGGTTAAAACAAGATAATTGTTGTTGGCTTGCATAACGATGTGGTAGCAAGATTTTTTTTTTTTTTAAATTATACATTCCTTTCAGAAATAAAATACTCTCTGCTGTAAAATAATAAAAGATGGGATCCAGTCTGTCTCACTTAGGTGAGACATTTTAGATGTTGCATGAAGCAGCAGTGAGTGCTTCCCACTGTCATTGCATGTTTCCAGGTGGCACGAGGGATGTGCTGCGGAAAGGAGCAGTTCTTCCTTCCACACACACTCCTCTTGCTCCACAGTCTCCCAAACCCACTTCTTTCTCCTCTTGTGTTTCCCCAGCCGGTGTGGTTGTGTTGGTTACAAAGCAAACCAGAGCAGCCAGCCAGCTCTGGATTAAAATGCACTGAGCTAAAAAGCCTGGTTATTTTCACCCAGAGCGGATCCCTATCCTGGTGCTCTACCTTGTTCTTGCAGAAGGGAGGGAGAGGGTGAGGGCAGGGAGCAGGGAGGAAGGAAAGCACTCCCTTTGACCGCTCAACTGGCTGGTACCAGCCGAAGGAGCTCATGGACATGGCAGGGACCCCGGATGGTCTCAGCAGACCCAGCCACTCCAGGGCATTCAAAAGGCGCTTGTTTCTCCCTCTTGGCTAAGCGTCCCCCA
>NW_008825016.1:3156826-3163112 GCF_000699105.1 Pygoscelis adeliae | reverse complement strand
AGCAGGACTTCTGTTGAAGTTCCATGTAGATGCCTCTCAAGCAAATTGTTTCCCTGCTGATCCAAAGATCTGGTCACCGTATGTCTTGGTAGACATACGGAAGGAAAATTGAGACTTCTAGAAATAAAAGCAAAAGCACCACTGATTGCTACAGGGGCAGGATGTCACTTGGGAAGAGAATGAAAATACTATACAGAGGTTGATTTAACCCCATATGAAATAATTTCAGGGTATGAGGCAGGTGATTAGAGGTAGTCTTAGTGCTGAAGAAAGTAACTGCTGAGATGAAACTTCAAGAAACTCAGGGAATAACTTTTATTCATAACGCCGTTGAAATTTTAGTCCTATCAATTTGTGTGTGCGTGTGAGTAATCTTATTTCCCATATCTTTAATTTTATTTTCTAATAGCTAGACCATACTCTTACAAACTCACAAATTTGAAGCTACTAAATCTAATTTCAATTCCAAAAAGTAAGATACAGATTGAGAGTTTCACAGGGTTGATCATGTTGTTTCCAGTGAAACATGAAACATTCCTAGCAGAGGACTAGTTTAAGACCAACTAGTTGATCTACAGGTTTATCAACCAAAAAAACTAAGGCAATTTGCAAAACCACAGGCAGTCCCTATAAACTAGGAAAATAAGCCATATTTGAAAACATCAGCATGTAAGCTGAACTTGGCGCCTTGACATTCTTAAAGATGTTATGGCTGATCTTGACTGAAACTAACAGGAGATAGAGAAAACTGAAAAACCAGAGACCTCATTCTGTATTTCCATCCCCATAGGTGTTGCGGCTGATGTCAACAGGGAGGACTGTCCTTACAGCGTTTCCTTTTCATTTTTTGTAATGAAAGGATGATGGGAAAGAGAGAAACAAAAATGTAGGGGAGGGAGCTGAGTCATACGACTTAGCCTCTGGATATGATATTGAGATAGAGGCAGCAAGAATGGGAGATACATACTCTGCCCTTGGCTGCAGCAAGTCAATCCCCAGGGAAACTTGCATATGAAGTACTGAAGAGGGCATCGTGTTCATGCAGTCCTTTGCATAAGATACCTCTCTTTAAGTGTTATGACTTCAAAGAGTGGAATCAAATTCATTTTCTTCTCTCTCCTCTGCTCCTCTACTAATAAATATTTCTTTCTCATGTTGCCAATGTGGCAGCAGGTTTGGCTGGGCTGCAAACAGGGGCTGCACCCAGGACCTCAAGGTGAGAGGCTAAGCCAACTGAAATGCATTACTTCAAAGGTAGTAGCAGATTCAAAACTTCAGGTGAAGTCTGGCCACTCCTGGAAGAAAGACAGAGGGATTGTGTTAGCATGCATTACTCCAGTGTCTCTGGAAAACAAACAAACAAACAAACAAATGAACAAACAAACACCGCCCCCCCTCCCCAACTAGCATTCTTATGGACTAGTGATGACTGTGTTGTATACAGCCTTAGCTGAGCTACAGGCAAACTTTATTAAGCTTGAAATTCTCCTGGTGCAGATTCAATAACTATAATAATGAATACAAAGGAAGACCTCCTTGGCAATCAGATGTTGTCCTCAAACAAAGCTCTTTGTTGTGCAGGTACATGGCTGTTACCACAGACTGTATTAGTGATCCATCTAGCCTGATATTATTTCTCAGAAAATGCCAAATATTTCCAATAAATGGACAAGAAATTCTTGTCAGTATTTTGTAATAACCTGTTCATTCCCCTTTATTAGTATTAGCCCTATGCCTCAAAACAGGAGGATTTATAGTTCTCTAGTGAAATTTCCAACTGTTATAGCAGTGCCATCAGAAAATATTGTTGCACAGCTTCTTGCATGTTCTTCTTAGTATTTTATCAAGATTTTAATCTTTCAGAAAATGCTGCATGGTTATGAATTTTATGATGCAATGACATGCAACAGATGAAGTTTTCTCTCTGTCCTATTTTCTGTATCTTTATCTATAGGCAACTCTAGACGGAACATCTTCCTGGGGATCAGGAATTGTCAGCTAGCTTGAGACTCCTACAACAGGTTTTCCTTCCTCTGGTTTGTTTTATAGAATTCATGTATGAATACAAACAGAGCAAGATGGACTGTACCTTGTACTCCATGCCACTGACTTTTCCTTCTTGCTAAATCAATGTACTGTCCCCAAATTCTGGCATTTTGTAACTGGGTGAAGATCATGTCAGAAGTGTCTGAGAAAATGGTCTCTGAATAAGGGTAAGTGTAAGTGTGAGTGTCAGTATTCTTTTATGGGCATCTAAGTCCAGTCGCTCAAGAATTTTGTTCATTCCCTTGAATCAACAATTAGAATAATAGCATTACTGCTAAAGTGATGCTGGTGAAGTCTCAAACGCCACACCAGCCACCTATGCTAGCTAGAATCGATACAAGCTTTCCCCTGCCGACTGCAGGAGTTCAAGCGCACATCCACACCACACACTATGTCTGAACAAGGTCTTTGTTTCCCCGTTGTTCATTCCCCTGGCCAGATGCAGTCCATCATCACTGTGAGAAACCACCAGGCATCGTTCAGTGGACTGCTGAGTAACAGGCTCTTGCTGTTGCAGTCGTCCCACCTACAGCTGGCCAGAGCCCCACCAACTCCAGCAAATGCGTTTCTGCAGAACAATGCTGTCTTTGTTGGGTGTTAAGAGCATTTGAACAGCTGCACTTCCATAGGAATATAGCCTCCAAATAAAACTTGCCTGTATTTAGCCCAAACAGAATCCCTCCTTCACACCCAATTTCAAGGGCTAAAGATTGAATGCAGTATTTACATTTCATATACAGGCAAGACGTCTGGAAACCTTATAAAAACATCATTATATTTATATTCTGTATATGCAGAACCATAGGCTCATTATGTCAAAGTGATGCCAAATCAGAGACTAACACCTACACCTGATTATGAAGCAATAATATTTTTTGCTAAAAAGTATTTATGTTATATATGGTATTTCCATCATGTCTACAATAACACCAGTGATCAATTATAAATCTTGCAAAGCTTACCTGCCTCACTCGTCAAGTGGATTATTGTGAAAAGGTCCCTAGAGACCATCAAGTGACATAAGTTATTCCACATTAAATGGAAAATTGATCTAGTGGCTAAAGAAGCTAATGTTGTGATGTTTTCTGTACCAGGAATCTTGAATTTTCAGCTTGCAACAGTTTGAAAAGAAATCTAGTGCACTTCATAATGATGCTATGGTATTCTCTAATGATTATTGTTGTAAGAAAAGTTATTAGCATTCTTTTCAACAGTTTTAATGCACTTACTTTGACTTTACAAATAAACTGTAGAACAGATAATAATAATTCCTAAATATTGATCCATCTGTCTTCAGTTTGCTTGAAGCATTTGAAAATGCCCTGAGAGGTTTTCTTGCTTCTGTAATCTGCTGCCACACTTTTAACATTTATTTTCAGTAGACTGATGCTTTCTTTCCAACCCAACAGCAGAGCTCTGCGTTGTGTGAAGTACCAACTCGGTGACCTTGGGAAGCGATATTGGCAGTGACACCCTATCAGTGTGTCTCAGACTGGATCTCTCGCTAAGTCTCTGTGACATATGGACTGTATTCAAAACTTCAGAGCCAGATCATTTTTTCTAGATGTTTTTGCTTCCACTTTCAAGAATACACAGATTGTGTATTGTACCTGTTTTGGTAAAGGTTAGAAAAAAAATAAAGACAATGTTTCATAAGTTAATGGAGGGAGGGGCATAATGTTGGGTATTTTAGCGGTCATCCAGTGGCCATCAGGTTGCAAAGAGGATATTTGAGCATCTGGCTTTTTGGCAGTGACAAAGACTGCGGTTTTTCTGTAGAGACAGTCTGTCAATGCAGCTGGTAAGAATGAAAATTTTATTAATATGCTCAGTAACTATCCTGTATCCTGACTGCTGTATCCTTCATGTCTCATAATAAAAATTTCATTTATAAAACATGTTATAAGCAAAACCAGTGTAGTATACAAGAATTCTCTCCAGAAAGCATGAGGTATTTATTGTATCTTAGTGAAAGAACAATCATGAACTTTAAAATCTGAATATGATTTAATATTTGCAGAGCTAGTATATACCTGCACAGTAGAAAAGAATATCCTATAGTGAAATATGAACCAATAATTACCCTAGCAAGTCAGGGAGAATCATATATTTTGCAAGAAAATCCCTCTTAGGATCCAATTAGATACCTGAAATTTCACCTGCTTAAAGATTTGCATACTTAACTCAATAGCATGGCTTCTCCTGCCTGCTCCCAAGCCATAGCTCAATCAGCTCCGGTGCAGTGTGAAATGCTCCTTGTTGATGGGGTCAGACTAAGTTCCAAGCAGTTTAAGAAGTGCTTTAGCCTCACTCTGTGTCTGGATTAAAACACGGTATTAAAATCTGATCATACCCTGGTTAGATCTCAGATTTAAAAGCCGCTCTTCGCCTTGGAAGTATTTTGTAGTTTAGGCAGGGCCTAATGAAATAAAGCATGATTATCTGATCTACATTGTTGCCCTCCACCACCCTGTCTCAGATGCTGAAAAGAAGGATGACTCCCTATCTCACCTTTCACTCAGAAGTGTATCTCAGCCTAGCAAGCTGCACCTCCTTATTTCACTTTATGCAAGAACTCTTCATTTTATCTTTTTTTTTTTCATTTATTTCAAAAACACTTTCATGAGAGGAAGAATATCACATCAAAGATAAAACAAGCAAGCAAACAGAAAGTATTACAACCCCCTTTTTCGGCAAATCCACCAGTGTCATGCTCTCTGATGTGCTCAGTGCCGAATCTGGTGTTTAGATGCTGTGTTTTTCTGGATACAGATCCCCCTTTCTTATAGAATCTGGACAGTACTGTCTTTGCCCTATACAGTTACTGTTATTTATTATTATACATGTGCATGTGATTCAACTAAAACTGGAGAAAACGTAGCTCAGCAAAGTGCAAGATAGGAAGATTAAAGAGGAGGCACACAAGTGAACAGACGTTGGAAGACACTTGAATAAAGGTTGTACATGTTTTAGCTACCCAAAGCCAGTGTCAAACATGAAATATGCCTTCTTGATTATCCAGCACAGGATAAGCAGCTGTTTTGGTTGATAACTGGCATCCTCAGCGATGTTGCAGTTAGCAGAAAACTGCTTTTCATACAGAGTTGTGACTACTTGTTGCACTACTTTTCCACTGCATCTGAGATTGTTGGTATGGCAGCAGAGGTTTCACAGCAGCTTGAACCCAAGCGGGTTCCCATGAGGTTACACTCATGAGATTCCCATGGGGACCTGAGAAGAGCCTCTACCAGTTCTGCTCACCACAGCATGGCCATCTCAGCGATGCAGGGGACTGGTCCAGTCATGCATCTGCTGATAAACCAGACACCTTGCCTCCAAATGCATTTTGAAAAGCGGCAACTCCCTATCCCCAGTTTTAGCAAGGAAATGATTCTGATGCTAAAGGGCAAAACAGTAAGGCGGCAGCTAGTAGTTCATTGTTCGTTTCTTAAACACTGTTATTATTCTCATTTTTTATCCATTTGCTCATCAGCTGCTTTTGTGTGGGAAGCATTTCACTTCCCAGGAGCACAGCTTTCACCAGCTAAGTAGCAGAGGGCTATTACTGACTAGCTCATTGTTTGCACATTACCTGGGCTTGCATGTCTATTTTGGAGGCCCTTTTTGCTCTTAATGTTCTCAGCTGGTGAGGGATGAATGTGCTTATGGGAGTTACACTGTCTAGAGTCGCGCCTTGACATCCCAGCTTGGAGCTCGTGCTGGTTGTAAGCCATTCAAGAAGCAGCAGCGTTCTTGTGAATCTCTGGCATGACTGAGGCAGAAACGTGGTGATACTGTCCTTGCTATGCCACCACTGAGTTTCTACCTCCTGCTACTGTCACTGGTGACTGTGTGTCCTAGTGCAAGATGCTTTCATTTTTTTCTAAATCTCTCTCTAGCCTTACTTGAATGGCTTGAAGATTGTTGGAGGCAGAACCTCTGCAATAATTTAAAAAAATCTGGGGCAAGAACAGATTCATGGGGGAATCCTTTCATCTGCAAATCGTGTTCTTTCAGTTTATTGACTAGCACTGCTATGGCAATGTCTGTCTGAAAGCATCATTTCTATAGCAACCAATCAAAATAGCATCTTTACAATTTTGGCCAGTAGAGCAATGTGCCAGATGGCAATGTATGCTGCTATCAAGTAAAGAAAAATGGCCATTATCATTGTCTGCTACAAAACTGGAAGAAAATGGGGTCTCTTTTCTGCAAAGGCAATAAGGGCACAGTAGGGAAA
>NW_008825016.1:3130958-3156696 GCF_000699105.1 Pygoscelis adeliae | reverse complement strand
TAGGGAAAGCAATACTGGAGGTACAGCTCTTTGAAATGTTTGTTGCTCTAGGAATTTGTAAATGAGCTCAGAAGAGATGTCAGCTGATATCTAACCAGACAGAAACTTTTCTGGTATAACAGTCAGCTCAGTCTTCTGCAATATCTTAGATCAACTTGTTCTCCTGGATAAGCTGGGGTATTCAAACAGACAATTGTGCTGTGATCTTATGTAGTATTTCTGATGGACTCGTGTGAAGGCTTCCCTCCTTTGGATGGCTTAGCATTAATCAGGTGGAACCAAAGAAACAAATGGTAGACAGATTGTAGACTAACCTGATCCTGACCGCATCACAACTGGTTTGATATTTGCTAGTTTTCAGTCTCAGTCTTTCAACTAATAAATGTAAATAGGCTTGCTTCTTGCCACTAAATTGACAGTACAAGGCTATGGCTTTTGGTGTTAAAGTCTTTGCAGAGAGCACAGCAGACTCAATAACATGGATTCTGTCACTGGTCATATGGAAGATTTAACACCTCTACCACAGCGTAGCAAACCGAAGTTAGATAGTATAAACTTAAGAAGATTTGCATGGCCAGTTGGACACCCAGGGAAGTCCTACCTTTACCAAAACCCCAACAGCCATCCATGCATATTCAGGACTCCAGCCGTTAGCCACACAACTCTAAAGGATCTGACAGAAATGGATGAGACCTTACAGGCAGAGCTTCTCTTCTGATTGTATCTATTTATTACTATACACATATGCATGGATTGAAGTGGGAATTCAGAAGTAATAAGGCATGTTCCCTATTCTGTCTCATTTTTCTCTAGCAAAAAATGCATGTATATCCACATTTGATGTGGCAGCATGGCATATCAGTGTACGCTGGTCCCTTTCAAGCACTGGCAGGGTTGTCACAGGGAGGTCTGTGGCACAGTGCACAAACATGGACAGTGGGTCTGGTCTTGCTGCACATGTGCCGTTGAGTCCTCTGTATCAGACACATATCAGCTGTGACCTCACACAGCAATCCTGTTACAGCCAGAGTGGTATCTTCTGAGTGCTGCTTTGGAGCTAGGGCTAGTCCAAGACCTCAGTCCTGCAGGCTCAACCCTGAAGATGGCCCTGGACGTGTTACTGATGTCCACCATTTGCTGTTCCCCTGGAAGCAGGTCTGTTTGCCTGGTGAATTATCTCAGTAAGAAGTCGGCCATCACCAGCTTCCAGCTGAGTGCTTAGAAGCTCCCTGAGCAGCAGTGCTTCTTCCTCATTCAAGGCGGAGCAAAGATGTCCTCCCATAACTACCATCCACAGAGCACAATGTAAGGACAGAAAAACAGAGTGGAAAATTTACTTCAGAGTTAATCAAGTAGTACATAAAGCACCTACCACACAACACTCATGTAGCTTATTCTCAGTTCTCCAAAGCAGTCCTCAGAGCAGGCACCAACCACACGGCTGTTGAAATAGTTACGCCCCTTTCTTTGGTGAGGAAACTGCAAAACCTCCGAAGCAATGTGAAGCGACCGGGGATGGCCAACCGCCTTCACCGACAGCCTCCTTTTCTGTAGGGGGGGACATGATGAGGTCCAGCTGGCAAATATAGAAACTCATGGGAAAGCCCCAGATAGCCCAGAAATCACCACCCATGTGTCGGTACGAAGTGTCCCTTGTGCAGTCAATTCTACTTTTGCAAAGTAGATACAGAAAGAAACTGCAGGCAGCGGAAATGAATGGGGAGGTTTAATTCAGTGGTATTTCACTCCCCTTAGGAGGCATGCAGATGGCTACACAGAGCTCAGTGAAAAACACTGAATAATCAGGGAGGGTGAGACTTAGACTTCAGTGTCAAGTGGAGTAGCTCATTTGTTTCTCTCCGTATCAGTCTGCCTCCTGGGATATTATACAAACAGGTTAAAGGTTTAGATTTCCAAAGAAGGGAATCTACACTGCGCAAATGTAGCACTTTTTGTTCTTCTGAGTGTCATTTTTGAGATTGCCAAGGGCTATAGCTGGCCCAGGCAAGCTTTTGCAAAAGGGAAGAAGAATATTCATAGTAGGGGCTGGGAAGCCACACTTCTGTCCTCTGCAAAACAGCTGTTGCCAAAAAGCAAGTGGGAAGGTTTCTAGCTCCCTTTTCATGTTAAGAAGTCCGTAGTAGATTATTTGATAATAGCTATTTTGATATGATAAATGCTTTCTGCCTCAAAAAGTGACACTTTTCCAAAGTGTGTACAGCCATGTATTGTCATGGTAAGATACTTTTTCAAGTAACTGCTTTCTTTGTAAGAGGTCATTCTGTGTGATTTTAATAGATTTAGCTGAAACTATAAAAAGGCAACTGAGTTGATTTTAAATAAAACAAATTCTGGTTTTTATGAAGTTTTATTAGTTTCTTTGAAATGCAGATTTGTATTAGCTGAGTGTAAAATAAAAGGCCATGGTGGCTGTCCATGAGAGATAAGTAGGAGCATTTGCATATTCGTGCTTCACCTCTCTTTCTTGGGGGTGGCTTTTGTATTTACATTACTATGGATGCTGTCTAAGGGGTGAGACCATCACCTGCATTTTTAGGCACAGTGAGAAAAGCATAGTAAAATACTGCTTTACTCCTGCTGATTTCTTTTTAGCTTTGCTTTTCAGGCAAACAGCCTGGAAAGTATCTCTTTTCAAAGTAGATGCTTTCAAGAGAGAAAATATGAGGTTTTACAGGACATCGTATCATTTACAACACTTTTGGCTTCTGATTTTGGAAATACCTGTACCTGAGTTCCTGTTAATTCTTCAGCTCTGCCCACTTCCTGCAAGTACTTTATAGAAGAGGGCATGCTAATGTTTGAGGTAATATGCATCAAATAAGCGTACATATATGTGTTGATAAGATCTGAGCACAAAACATCCTTTGATGCCTGCAACTGCCTCAAATTAATTTATAATTTGTGTACCCAATCAGAATACACATTACAGCAGTGACATTTTACACCCACTTGGTTTAAGAGTAACTAAACACACAATACTCAGGGCAATGAAGAGTAAAAGCCCTAGTTTTAACTTCATTCAGAAAGGACTTTACGTCCAAGCAATCCATTTCCTGGCCTATGCAATTAATTTTGTTCTCACACATTAGCAGAACAGAGTAACATAGGAATGCATAAGTCCAAAAATCTATTTTCCCTTGAATTTTTAATAAATAGCCCTCAAATCTTGTCTTTCAAGTTGCATTGATTATAATTACTGAGAAGACCTTAAAAGTGAAGATGCTGATTCTTTAATTTTCTCACATCCAAAAGTCACGCTATTTAAATATCCACTTCCCCTTCCATTTCTTCCTGGAGAAAAATCTTGGGAAAAAAAATTTCTTAAATGAAGCATTATAAAATTTTACTGACCCATTTAGCAGCTTATTTTAATAGACATATTAGCATGTTCCTAAATGAAAGTCCATGAAAACAGGAGCTGTAAACTTCATGCTTTCCTTTCAGCTGCTTTTCCTTTTTCTTCCATTAAAACTGCACTTACAGAAGGGATCAAGCAATACCACACAAAACTTTTTAACTAGGTTGGGACAGAATAGCCTCCTGAAAACAGATCTGGTCCTAATTTTTAAAAATGCCCCAGAAATCCACCTTATATCCATGACACCATTTTATAACTTATATATCTAAGGGACCCAAACCAGATCCACTTACTGCTCCAAGCACAAACTGTTAGTTAATTTCCTGGGGCAGAGAGACAGTCTACAAACCAGAGGATACATCTAAATGACAACTGAAGCAACCCAAAAGAGTGTTGCTCTTGGGCTTATACAAGGTATGGCTTTCTGGCAACAGAAGTAGGCAAGGCTCTAGCCTTCTCCACGCTCCCTCCCCACGTCTACCTAATGAGCTCCCATGCCAAGACACTGGTTGGGCCATGAGATGTTGGTTTGGTCAGGTGGCTCTGTGACAACTCCACTCACGCTCTACGACAATTTTGCCTCACATTTGCTTAAGGCATGTCAGAGACCTAGCAGCAACCCTTATAGCAAAAAGTCTTATGCCAGTAAAACCTTTGTTGTAAGAGCTTATTTCTCTGTGGAACTGTCATTTCTTAGCTATTATTTCTTTTATGCTTCACCATAGCTTTACAGTAAAGAAAAAAGGAACTTTAAACAACATACCCCCCCCCCAAACCAAAACAACAAACACACACAACCACTCTGCCTCTTTTGCAACCAGAAATGAGAAAACTGCACATTTGCTGGGAGTTTGCTGCCATTTCTTAGCTACAACTTGAGCATTGAAATAAGGTGTAACTTGTGTAAATACTGAGGCTGACTTACACAGTACAAAAGTGCAGCTTCTCTTCCATAACATCATCTGACATGCACCTGTAAAACAATGAATATTGGCATTAGACATATAAGATACTTTTCTGAGGTTAAACTCAAGAGCATGACAAACTATGATTGAATCCCAGTGAATCCAAATGTGCTTTCCAAATCGTCTGGGAACAGGGACAGAAAGGTTTGGCTACTCACAGATAAAGCCTTTGTGCCAGCGAAAATGTGAAGCAATGTGGGGCAGGCTTACTACAAGGCTGTCCGGGGAAGAGGAACGTTCATTAAAAGCTTGAGGGTGGATAAGTGAGACAAGCAAGAGGATGTGTAAATATGAGATAGATGTGAATGTTCCTCTAAAGAATGAATTTCTGGGAGGTGAGGAAGCTGGAACACCCACTATCTTTTCAAAATATCATTTCAAGACCTACAAACAAAATAACTTGTTTAAGTCTTTTTTTGTCATTTAGCTCTGAAGAGAAGATCGGAAGTCTCATATCTGCACACTTATTTCAGATAGCTGAAATAGTAAAATTTAATGAAAATGCATTATTAAAAATACATCACATTGCAAACTATCAAATTAAGAATGGTTTGTATTTATTTCACTTACAGCATACTTGGACTAAACTATCTAACAGCAGCTTCTTGTAAGATAAGCATATTTTAGGAGCCTGAAGTTTTATTTGTAATGACTTGCATGCAGAATGAAAATAGGAAACATGATGAGCATGAACGAATACATTGCTACCAGTCTGGGAACAAAAAGCCTTTTTACTTTTGTTGGAATGTATGTCTAATAGGTTCAAATAATGACTATGTTATTTTTCCAGTATCGCATGTGCTTCTTTAAGTACTCCCCTTTCTCTTGTTTCACCATTTATACACGGAGTGCTGCCAGTATCTATTCTTGCATCTCATGTCTGTGAAACAACTCTCCCCCCTCTCCCAAGCAAACTCCTCGTTACTGTTATCCTGGAGCTTTAACTGACAGCTCACTGCTATTCAATATCTGAATATTCTGAAAGACCAATATTCTGCCAGTTCCAGAAATTACTTGCTCAAACAGCTGACTTTCGTGTGCTGCTTGACCAAAGCCACATTAGCAGAAATGCCTGGCTGTGTGTGGCTATGAACAGTCATTAGATTGACTGAGAAAACGAGCAGCTCATTTTGCCATGGGAAAAATGCACTTGACCTTTTCCTCCTGTTGGACCCAGCTTTGTTCCCTGATGAAAAAATCACACAACCTTTGTGTGAACATTGGCATGTTCCATCCTCAATGAGTCTGAAACGAGTTGGATAAGTCAATGAGTCAAGTACAGCATGTTTGGTCCACATGCATCTCAAAGCACCAAAAACCAGAGCTGTATCAAATCATGTGGCAAAATATGTGCTAGAAAAGCCCAAGACTAGGAAAACAGTGAGGCCATATTCTGTAACTGAAGTTCAGTACCAGACATGGTCAGCTGAAGCAACACAGTATTATGAAATTCACCCCAAATTTGTATGCATATGAGAAGGTAATAGCTTTTTATCACGGTGCTGTGAAAGAATATGATGGGATTATCTGAAGTGAATACTTGAAGTTCCAGTGAAGGTGCTGTGTAGTGACCTCTGTAATAGCTTATGTCACTACAGATTGTTAAATATAATAATTAAAGATGCAACTTTACTGCATAATATCCCCCGCCATAATTCATGGGAGCAATGACTCTCCCTCATTGCAATGAAGCATAATACCATTACATTTGTGCTTCACATAAGGGCATATTAGACAGACAGTAGGATGGATCCATTCACTACCAGAGTTTGGTCTGCTCAGTCGGTACAGAGTTACATGAGTGTATATAGTTACACCGGTGGAAATGTGAAGAAGATGCCTCGCGGGAACAGGGAGCAAGAGAAGAGAAGGTAACCCAAAAGATTCCAGCAGGCTCCATGCTGTTTTTCCCCTTTTTGAAGGGTCAAATTCACAGCACAACACTGAAGTTTGCTGTAGTGCCATGTCCCCAGGTCCTGCGGCAACTCACCTCACTGGAGGCAGTAGAGGACTATTGCTTGCTTTCAAACATAAATATATTGCATGTGTCATTCCAGTCGAAGGAAAGAGTAATAGCTGATAAACAAGCCATTCCAATCCTTTGCAAGGCATGAGTGTGCACAGCCCACTGCAACCTGCAGTGTCTTCAAGCAGCTGTGGGGAAGCACAGCAACGTCTGGAACTTGCCAAGATTAGTCAGTCATTGTTTCTAACTAAACTTTGACTTGATCGGAGCCTGTAGAGCTGCTATTCAGTGAATTACTGCTAATGGCATTTATTGCCAGCATTAACAGTAATTTACCCACCATTAATCAGAGCAGCTGGTTACAGTACTTCTCAATCATTCTGAGTCCTCACTTTGCCAGTTGACTAAAATATTTTATGCAACCATTAGTCACAAAGCCTCAGCAAACAGCCAGTAAATTTAGGCAGAGCCTGGGATCCTGAAAAGTTACACCCTGCTTGTGTCTAATTTATCGTCACTGTTTATGTTTGTGCCAAGACTTGGGCTTTCCCACTGATCAAGATTTGAAATACATAGTCATAAAATGTTCAATAGGAGTGGGCCATCAGATTAGTAGTAGAAAATCATGTTCTGCTTAGTGGAGATCTTAGCGGTACTTTCATTACAGGAGAAAGTATATCTTCCTATCTACAAGTCTGGTATGTATTGCTTGGGTCATTTAACTCGTTACATATAGGACTTCCTGAAATTCACATTCGTCTCTTTATTCACTTAACTGCAGGACGTATTGCGTATACGGTGGTGTAGGAGGCACGTTCAGGACGTTTGAATAGGCTGCCGTCAAGAGAGGTGTCTGGTCCCCCCCTTCCCCGGTGGAAGATCCAGTCCTCTACCTTGAACAGAAATAATAAAAACGTCCTTCTGTTTTTCAAGCTGTAATATCAGTGATAATCAGTCTACCCTGAAAAACAGGAAAGAAGGGAGGGTAACACTGAAAAGCAAAATAATTTCAAGTTAGAACCTCTTTATGTTGTCAGAAAGAGCGGCCTAGCTAGTGATGCATTTGTATTAGGGATGCCCAAAGGGAGGTACAAAGAGGACGAGGGGTGCCTTTGTTAACACACCGACCAACTCACTATTAATTCATGCCAGAAGCAGTCTCTGTGCTCCCTCCACAAAGTTCTTGTAACAAAAAGTGTTTTAGAAGTTAAATGTTTTCTGGAAATCATTTTAAGATGGCCACTCTGCTTAATCAGCATGAAGTTCAGTTCTGCATCAGATTACTAAAGCATACCATTACCCCCCAAGGGCTTAAAATTCCTGCAGTTTCATATCAGTCATTTTGCCATGAGCACTGCAATTCCCATAACATGATCCAGGTCTTGGAAATAAGGGTAGGAACAGTTAAAGTATCAACATTAGCTTGTCTGACATAGGCTACACTGATAAAATATGTATTTCCAGATGTTTGGCTTCAGAGCGTTATTCAAACTGACGTATTGCAAAGATTTGTCTTTATCCAGCCTATATGATACAACCTGGTCAGACATAACAAAAAATGAAAGATTTCTTTTTAAATAAAGCGGAAGATTGTTGAAACCTACAAGTGGTGGTCTGTCCAAGTTTGACAATGATTCACCAAAGCCCTGCTTGGACTCGACCAGCAGCGTGCCAGCTGCCTTCCAGCTTGCCGGTTGGGTTTCTTGTGCCTCAGAGGGGAGGTGGGTGCCTGGGCATTGGGCAGCCCTAGATGCTGGTGCCCACGGCCTGGGGAGGACTTGGAGGAGGCCAGCCAAGTGAGATGTGGTTTCCAGAGCTACATGGGGAGCAGTAATTTCTTCTCCCAGTTTTTTTTTTTTCTACTTTAAAAAGCAAAGTTTTTTGTTCAAATATAAATCAAAACAAAACATGTATTTCTTCCTAAAGACGGAATTATTCTCTGCCTGAGTCTAAACATATAAATTCCTGGTCTGTCTGTAGGCAGCTAAGAATTACAGTGTTTCCATAGCTGTGATGGTCTCAGGATACGTATGAGTGCAGGTTTGCAGGGAGATATAATAGCTTTGATTAGATCAGTGAAGCAGGCTGGGCAACACAAACACATTTTGGGCACACACTCCCTTTTGTAGATATGAAACACAAGTCTGTCTAAGGCTGTGCCTAATAAACTACTTCTGGTTGCTTGTCTATAAAAAAAGCTGTTTCCTTACAGCCCTGTGTGCTTCCGTTACATATTTGTGGGTGTCTTTGGTAAGAAGAATCGCTCTTGCCCATATCTGGGATCGGATCCTGGGTAATTTCCCAATGAGATACAGATAGGGAGTGCTCTGTTCTGAATTTGGATGCTCTGGTGTTGAAGTATATCCTTTCAAGCACTTAAATATGAATTTAAGGGACTGACAGCAGCACTGAATGTCCCACTTCAGGTTTACCGAAGTGTTACACAGAGCTGGCTTGCTTCTGGTATATTATTTAATGCCTCGCTGCATGCTAGAAAGCCTTTTGGCTTACCCCTGTGAGTGTCTGTCCCCTCTCCTGACCCCATGAGACCAGGTTGTGTCCTGGCTTATGATTTGGGAAGTCCATGACACACCAGGTAGGCTGGGAAATGCGCTGGGGAGGCGAGGTGTCTGGTTAAGGTGTCCCACTACCTAGGTTTGTAGGTTTGTGCAAACACCGGGGGAAGGAATGCTTTGCTGTCAGCCAAAATCACTTTTAATTCAAGCCAAGTTAAGGTAAAATGGTGGGGGAGAGAGTGGAAAGAATGGATTTACTTAAACAAAATTGACAACACAGCTGCCAATGTTTATAAAAGGCATGGGTCAAGAAATGAAAGAAAAGAACATGCTTACTCTATTTAATTTAATCCAATCCAAGGGGTTTCTCTCACCCCTGTGCTGTCTGATTTGCTGTAGACATTCCTAAGGCTACCTGCTCAGAGATTTTGTCTCACTGCATTTTTTCTGTCTCAGGTTGCATCCGCCACAGAGAAAAGTACTTCCTGATAGGACATATTTGCTTTCATAGCTAATCCTCCTTTCAGATTCCACTGATTTAATCTTCTTCTTCTCCAGAATGCATCTCCTTCTTTCTTTTGCAAAAGATATATTCTTGCTGCTCCCGTCTTAATTAAAATGTTATAGTCGCTCTGGTAAACCAGCTGCCATCTTCTTTCCTTGATTGTAATTAACCATTGGGTGACAGTGTTGTCAGTGCTACTAATGACCAAACCAGAAGTTTCAGATGAAATTTGGAAGGACCTACCAGAGTTAGATAAGTAGCTGAAATAGTGACAAATGCAAGCTGGAGTAGAAGGTAACTCATATTGAAAGGAGATATTAACATTTTTCATCAAGTGTTTTTTTTCAATTTGGCATTGAAATAGAGAGGAAAAAGTATGTCTTTAAATATCAGGAAAACACCAGCCCCATGCAAAGAAGCAATAAAAACCCAGATAATTAGAAGATACTGCATATATCAGGGTTTGAAAACTGTGAGTCAGTGCTGTATCCACATTTTACAGCTTATGCAGCTTTGCTCATCCCTGTCACTAAAAGGTAAAACCATGGTCCAGATGGAGTAATGAAGTGATTGCTGACGTGAAAGCTTTCTATGTGATGTTAAGATGAGAGCTAAAAAAAAAAATTTTAAAAAAAATTTCTTAAAAGAGGAATATTTTAACAAATACTTCTTATGTAAACTTTTTTTCTGGCTAGCTACTGTTATGACTAGTCTAGAGAGGAAATGTATAAGATGATATTAAACTGTCATCTAAAATAAATGGGAAGATACGAGTTGGATGCAGGAGCTGAAAAGAAAAAAAAATCGATTGGAAAGGGAAACATTTACAAACTAACACTTAAAACCAGAATACATAATTCAGTTCTGTAACCCCATGACAGATATCACTCAAGAAAAGCACTTTGCAGAAGGCTAAAAAGGATTAGACACACATAGGTGAGCAAGATTAATATCATTCAGTTACACTTAAGATCAAATTTATAAGGAAACCAAGCCATATGTAGGCAGATAGCTCCCTGAAGTGAAAAAGAAACTTCCCCATAGTCATATCACAGTGCAATAGTTCATTACAGGTGGCTTTCACCTTGGCTTAAAGCCCTTGCCCTCAGCTGCTGGCAGGCACAGAATATTGTTCTGTTGGAACGGTTGGTTGTTGAGGGCAGGATGGAGGTGACCCGTTCACATAGCTTTCTTGCCCTTTTCTTTGCATGCACCTTTTTCACCTTTTACTCCTCCCACAGTTTTCATTTTATGTCCCCGCTTTCATTTTTTCTGTTTTCTATTTCTCCTCCTACAGCACTTCCCCCTTCAACCTATTTCTCCCAGTCTCACTCCAGGTGGTTTGACCTCTCTCAGCAACTCTTGTCCCTACATCCTTCTCATGCTGTATATTTGTCTCACTCAACACAGAGCAGTTTATTTTCCCTTTTTTTGTTGTTGCCACCTTTCATGCACATGCGGGAACAACCTAGTAACGTGTCCAAGCAAACATATTTCGGCTAGATGTCAGGAACACCATGAAGCAATGAACCACTAGACTTCCTCCCGCCATTGGACTCACACTCTTAGGGAAACAGTGCATTATGACTCTTCCATTTTCAGTTCATGTGGATCAAATGGATCATTACATGGACATGGCAGCATCCCCAAAGAAAATGAGCTAAAACTCCTCAGACGATCATTTCATTCCCTGTTTCCTAGTGCTGAATGGGTGACTCAGCTGATGGTGACAAACTCTTTTGTCTTTTTGTGGGCTGCCACTTACTGGCCCAATAGTGTTTCAGAGATACGTAGCCTTTTTCAAACAGTGGTTCCCTTAATGTTCATTTCCTTTCCTTAAAATTCAGCTTGAAAGCAAAAGCACAATTTTTTTGTCATTTCCTCCTCAAAGGCAAAGCCTATGAAGATGCTTTAGAAGAGAGAGACTGTTGAGACAATAGTCTTCTCATTTATTGATGCCTTAGTTCATATCATGACTGTAGCAACTTGCAGTGCATAGGAGACGTGGGTATTAGAGATGAGAAGCCTCTCACTGATGCATTGTCAGCTCTCTTTCACATAGTGTGTGTGAATACAGCGGCTGTGGGTCTGTTAGAGGGACAGACTCCAACCATTGGACTAATGGAGCTGTATGGCTCTGTCCGTGAAGATTTATCTTCACCCCCAGTGTCATGGAGAGACCGGTCCCGATTCCCGGCTGCAGCTGAGCTGTGCTGGGAGCAGCAGGCACTGCTGGCTGACTGGCTCCGCTGCCACCCTTCTGCACGGGAGAGTGTAATGGGTCAGAGTGCACCACTGCTCCAGTGCAGTCCCCAAACAATTTCTTTCACCTGCTGGTTCTAGCACAACTGACAGGTATGAACGTGGCTGGCATAATGAGAAGGTTTTGAAAGACCACCAGAAATGCAGAGTGAACTACTCAAGGGAACACAGAAAGCTTATTACAGAAATTAACCAGTAATCATTCTTTTGATGTCATGGGTGTGTGTGTGTGTGTGTGTGTGTGGATTTGCCCACAGGCTATTTTTTCTTGGTTGGTTTTTTTTTTTTTCAATTGAAAACAAGTGGAAGGAAAGGAAAAATACAGACAAAATAAATTCCCTCTGACTTCAAAGCAGAAATGTTTCTACTTTGGAAATTCATGCAATTACCAGATAGTTTTAAAGTATAGTAATGCAGAGATGCATGGATAACACCATACACAGCGTATTCCACACTGTGCATGCCAGCAAACACTCCTAAACAACAACCAGACAGAGGAATGCTGCCACTTTACTGTTTTGTTTCAATGAACCAATTTACAAGAAGCGTGTTTCTTCATCCAAAAGGTCCGAGACCTCAAATTGTCTGCATAGATTCACTTTGTCCAGACTGGACAGGTTTTAGAGATTAAATTCAATCCATGTAGTTTCCAGACAGATAAGAAGGTAGATTCCTCCCCCATAGAAGTTACAGTCAAAGGGTGGTCAGATGGACAAAAAGCTAGGGAGGGGAAGCTAGGAGACATATAGCTCAGCACAAATTCAAAAGGTGAACTAAGGAATTGCTTTTAATCCAATGATTTCCCAAACAAAGAGTGACGTTCATTGTTTTGGCAGCTTTTTTTGCCTGCCTCTCCCCTCCTCCTCTTTTCCTTGATTTTTTTCAGCATCTGTTTCCTTTTCTTTATCTGGTGCATAGCTAATCCAGTGTGTGTGCAAGTGTAGGTGCTTAAGGCAATTGCTCAGCCTTGAAAGGAATTCCTACCTGTAATCAGTGACTACCTAAGAAGGATTTTGCTCCTGCCCAATAATTGTTGTTCACCTATGACCCTTTTTTAGTAAACTCATAGCTGTCTCATTATTACTCAAAAAAAAGGTGCTTGGAATAAGAATGTGTTCCATTAAGCAGGCAAGTCTAAGCCAGTGTCTAACACCGGTGCCCATGAAATTCATCAGAGGAATGCTGATTGATTTTCTTTAAATAGACCAGACGAAGGGTAGAGCATTAGGCTTGTCTAAACAATGTGCAAGTCAGCATGGGGCTATGCGTTTTCAAGGAGAGCAAAAATGGATTCATTCCAACAGCACAATATAGTGCTGAGAATAGCCTAAGTGTAGGAATTTGGGCTCAAACTTTTTTAAAGGCATATTTTCCATTGTTTTAAAGAGGAAATATTCCTATTCTTCATGAGCAGATACTCATACTTTTAAAATTATGGCATTAGCACCTAAGTACAGTTTATCTTACAGAGCTTCTGTTTTGTACGTGAGGGTTTTAAAATAGCTGCCACATGTTTACTCATAAAGGAGTGTAAAGGGGAGCTGAACTGAGCAAAAGTCAGTTTGGTCCCTAGAACTAGAGCCTTAATGTATTTTAGTGCTCAAAGATGCATTAAACACCTAGCACAATTTTCAGGAAGCTGAGAAGTGTCTTAGGCAGCAGACTTTGGGTGCTTGTCTCCTAAAGGAAGGCAGAGCCCGGGAATCCCTATGCTCCAGAAAGTCCTGCCCCCACCCCGCCCCAGGCAATTTTACATCAGAACAGCATCCAGCAAAGTGGAATTTCCTATTGCATGGGAAGAGATCCATAATGTTCTCAGTACATCAAAATGCTATATATACCCTGTCAAAACAATCCTAACCATAATTGACAAGATTCTCAGATCTGCTTGGGTTTTCCAGCTGTCTGGCTGCAGAGCTACTAAGAAGCTCAGCATCTGGAAGCCTTTACCTGCCTTGATTTTCTTCCCAGGTTGCTGGGGGCTTTGAAGTTGCCAGGCTTCCTGCTGCAGAGTTGGGCCCCAACTCTCAGGACGATTTGGCAGAGAACCAGTCAGGAAACACTGAGGAAAAGTCCCTATCCATTGACAAGCAAATTAAGATTTTCTTTTTCTTATTTGATCTGCCCCGACAGGGCAGGAAAACCTGAACGGTCAGCTCTGGGGAAAGAGCAGCAACTGCTCTGATTAGAATGTATCTTTGCTCAAGGATATCTGCTGGAGACAGGAGTTGTGTTTTTAACAATAACACTGGTTCTTGCATTTGGGTTACGGTTCAGGACAGGTAGTGTCAGTAAATCTTGAAAAGATGTTTTCATTGACAGGAAGGTAAGGGCCTGAGGCTGCCTTCCCCTCTCCTTCAGCAGCACCCAAACACTGCTGCTAGCTGCCACTCCTGTCAATAGAGAAAACCCAATCCAAGGCTGCACAGATAAATCACCTTCTTTGCCTTAAATAATAGTGAGCCCCAGCTCTCATTTTATCGCAGTGGAGAATCATGCTCGATTTATTCTGGGGCTTTTGGGGACAAATTGTCTTACATATATTTTCAATCAGTTATTCAGCTTCTGTGCTGTCCTTGGCATAACTTACAGAACTAATATTTCATGAGTACAGGTAAGAACTATTGCCCTCCTTCAGCTTTCTGCCTGCCTTATTAACACAGACTACACTTGGAATTGCATCAGTTGTAAATATAGGGTCAGATCCTCCACTGGTACAAATTGTCTCGCTTTCTTGAGCTGCCTGGAGGTTAAGTCAATGTGTCTGCGCTTCGGCAAGCACCCTGCTGTGAGTACCCAGTGGCACAGAGAGCAGGGAGTCCCCTTCCAGTCACAGAGAAAGAAAGGAAGGGCAGCTCCAGCCTAATAGCAGCCTTAGCACCTTTATTTTCTGCACAGCCTGACAGCAGGATGCCGTGAGGGAAGCCTTGATTGAGGGTTTCCATCTGATCTGCAGCCCCTCGCAGGACAGGAGTGGTAAGAATGGAGCAGCAGCTACATAACTGATACGTCTGGGGAGCTCTTTGCTCTCTAACTGCGGGGTATTTGTGGATTCCCGCTGACACCGCGCAGCCCCTCATGGTGTTGCTGCATGTGTGTGTTGTGACTTTTTGCTTAGAGACAGTTTTTAAGTGCAGCGATGAGAAGTTCTCCAGGCAGCTGTTTAACCCAGGCCAGAGATGTGCTTGTTATCTTATCTCTCGGTATTATTCAAGTCAGCTGCATGCCTCATTCTTGGCACAGACTAAACACCCCATGGAAGTCTAAGGAATAAAAGATATGGGTTCAGTGTGCACTGTAGACTTTCAAATGCATGCTGACTCATTTCAAGTAAATCACCTTCTGTACTATGACAGAAGCTAATTTAGAGTCTGTATCCGTAGATTACATGCACTATCATTTCAGTGTAAAGATCAGGCATAGATCAGAAACAGGTGCTAAATGCAGGATGAACGTTTAAATAAAGCCTGATTTTCAGAATGAGGCTTATCCCTGGCTCTTCAGCTGGTTTCTGGAATACTCACGACTTTTGGAAAGTGTGTTCTGGTTGCACAAATACTCCAAAACAGGACTACCTTGGTTATCTAGCTAGTACAGCCGATGCAAATGAATTGCCTTTGACACTGACTATATTTTCAGCTGTTTAATCAGCTCATGATTCCAGGGGCTGTTTTGAGAAGACAAAGTAGCATCTCTCATGTATATCACTTCAGTGCTCTGGAAGCCTCAAAGACTGAGTTGTAGAGAGGAGAAGAAAAAGAGATGTGTGTTAAAAGGAGCTTTACAAATAATTTATAACAAATCCAAACCAGCGTGGCTCAGATTTTGTCCTCAAACAGGACACAAACATCAGCTGTGGGGGGAGTCCCAAAGCTGATTTTCTTGGGTCCCATCATCACAGAAGGAGAATGGCGTTGCATCGTCCCAGCACAGGGCTGTAGTCGCCCCTCTGCATGGGGCTCTGATGGAGGGCTGCCTCCAGCTCCGCTTGTCCCCAGGAAGAGCTCACAAGCCAGTTTTGTGGGTGACTTCCACTCTGGAGTAGCTTGCCAACTGCCAGGGTGATCTGCCACATTTGGGAAAGTCTATTGATTTTCCTGTGGATGGTGTGTAAGTCCTAAAGGTGGTAACTTGCTGAGTGTTTGTAGTTCCAACAAGTATAAAACGAAAAGTACACAGCTAGAGGGTCCTTTTCCATCTTTTACACTTGACAAATTCACTATTCTATATTTCCTTTATCACAGTCAGTAGCATCAAAATTGAAAGTAATACATAGTCGTCTGAAGGTGCAGAAAAAGACACATTTAGATACCCACAGAAGGGGGTAGAAATTATTATAAAGAATGAACTTTTCCTACTTTTGGATTTTATCTCTTCTGAAATGTAATACTACAAGGACAGAGTTCAGTCTATAATATCACACAATTTAGGAAATTCTCTACAGTTTTCTTTTCTTTTCTTTTCTTTTCTTTTCTTTTCTTTTCTTTTCTTTTCTTTTCTTTTCTTTTCTTTTCTTTTCTTTTCTTTTCTTTTCTTTTCTTTTCTTTTCTTTTCTTTTCTTTTCTTTTCTTTTCTTTTCTTTTCTTTTCTTCTTTCTTTTTTTAGATTTTTTTTTTTTCACAGAGATTTCATCTTTGTTCTTGTGTTTTCATGCACTGGTTTATTTCCTGTCACTAGCTGCTCAAGAACAAAGATGGATACCTTGATTCAGGAGTTCACAGGTACATGAGGAAGAAATGTGCCTTAAGGCTCTTTTGTCTTTACACATAATTTATTTGTAGTTTGAAAGACTATCAGCCAGATCAACAGTTTCACTGGTACTGTACTGATTACAACTGCCCAAAGATCCTGCTCTGCATAGCTGTGTTATTTGTGATTTGAGATGTTCAAGAATGAATTAAAGACTGAAATCCTCTTTTGTTAGTTTTAGAATTGTTTGCCAGTCTTTTAGGTTGGTTTGTTTTTTTTTTTTCCCTGAAAGTAGTGATTTTTACTTTCACATGCAATGAATGAATTCAGGTTGAATAAATCAAACCCCAGAATAATCCTCATAAATCCTCTAAGGTTTACAAATCGTGCCCTTTTGTATTTAGGAATTATAACAAGACAAGTAATGAAGCAGAAGACACTGGCAAAGCTCTGAGCTCAATGAAGACTCTGTGGGAGAAGCTGGATAGATGAGATCATTCAAAATTTGGAGAAACAGCATCCTAGAATACTACCCATGTGTCCACATAAAGTCCTTCTTAAAAACTCATTCGTCTCTTAGCTCATATAACTGTCATATAAGAACACACATTTCAGATACTTGTTTCTGAACCTCTGTCTTCTTTCACAGCATTCACAGGTTTCACCAAAATGTCTCAGGGTCTACCAAAATATGTTCCAGTATTTTTCACTTACCTGTCAGATTTGGAGGCTCTTTGGGCTGGGACATTTTAAAATTGAAACTCAGTTCTAAAAAGATATAAAATAAAAAAAAGAAATTTAAAGCAAACCATCCTCCCAAGCCCTCAAAGTTTTCAGGCATAAGTCTGCTTTAGTTTCTCAGATCTCCTCAGTTCCTTTGGCAAAACTTCTCCAGTACTCAAAAGGCCAGGATGGCAACTACATGCAAAACTCATAACTACAGAAAGACGCATACTGTTAGAGAGTCACTGAAAAGTACACATCTGCCTACGGTGACAATACCTGCAACCGACTGACGAAGCAGTGACTCCCATTACCTCCCAAGAAGCTATATTTATGAGTTTCACTATGGCTTTATCTCTGTGAAGCATACCATGGAGCTCTGCTCCTTCAGCAGGGTTTCTCCAGAGTCTCAGTGTGAGAAAAATTTAAGACTTTCAGTGAAACATGAACATTTCATGTTTTTCAGATGGGCATCTCCTCTTCATCCTATTAGAGGTCCTAGAGGCCTTTAAGGATTCTGTATTTTAGTCCAGGTTTTCCCAAAGTCTGGTAGCTGTTATAAGTTGAATGTCTGTCACCTGTCTACTCGACATCTGTATTCTGGATATGACTACAGCATGGAGCCCAGCTGGAGCTATGGTGCATATGTATTGTGCTGTGCCGACACAAAGTCCAGTACTTTTGGGAAAGTAGCTGCACTATACAGTCATTCTCCTCAAAGGCAGAAGATTTGGACAGATTAGGAGAGAATTAATGGACCTACTGAGTACAGGCTTTGCGCATGGTGCCTCTAACATGTTTTGAAAGCATCCACAGCTTTGGAGCAGCTGGATGGACAGTTCACAAGGGGTCTGGCAATTCCCCAAAGGTCTGGATTGACCGGTCATGATCTGTATGTGCAAGGATTTCTTCCTAAGCAAATGCTAGTTGCTGTTTCAGAAGATCAATTTTCTGGGCCTTCCGCTCAGCACGGGGTGCTTGCAAACAGGCTGAAGTGCGATGATGGAGGCAGATGCATGACTTTATGGGAATCCAAGTGGCAGAAGTGATGCAGTAATGCAGTGCGCCTGGCGTACCTTGAAAGGGAGCCAGCCTTAGCAAGGCCTTAATGGGAAAATATAGGGTATGTCACATTGGTTATTGAAAGACATAAACTCAATAAGATAAATATCCAAAATGAGTGTAAGCGTTATATATTTGTGGAAGAATCCTTTTTTGGCACGAGCCCTGTCAAAACTGGCTGCTCCTGCCCAAGTGCTGAATAGATGCTCTGGCAGAAGTATCCTCAAAATGTGCACACTCTCTAATGGATATGGTTACACAATTTTAATCCAAACTTATAAATACTGAAAGGGATGGCAATAAACCTGGCTTGACTTTAGAAAATAAGGTTTGTTTTTAAATACAGAAATGTGCAGCATCCATGACAGTGCAAAAAAATGGCTGGATTTAGGGTGTAAGTGTTTGCCACTGTAATTCAGACATATAATACCTCAGGCTTATTATAGTCCCTTTGAGGGCATCAGGACGGCGATGACCAGAGTCTCAGGGCCAGACCCAGCTGTATGGGAAACCAGAAAAACACAACTGCTAGGAAAACTGATGTGTGAAGGAACAAATGTAAAGACACCTGAAAAGAATTTCACCAAATGTGCTACTATCCAATAAACTGAAAGTATGTAGAAGTATTTATTGTTGGGTTGCTGCATATGTATGAAATCTGAATTTGTCAGCTTATTTAGTCAGCTTATATAAACTTTTCTAATGAGCAAAAGGAAAAAAAAAACACTGTATATGCAATCTTTTTTTATAATGCTATTTGACATTCTATTACTGTTTGATCTAGACCTGTACAAATTTATCTAATCTGTGTGGGTTTCATGAGTGCTGTTAACTGACTGTTGCTGGAATCAGTGTTACGATACAGGCACTGAGTTGGACCACCACAAATAAAAAGAAGAAAATCTGAGGCAATAAATAATTAAGTATTGCTGTTCATTGTGCTAGATTCTCTTTAAGATGACTTCTCTGGGAAAAGTAATCTAAATTGTTCTACCCTAAAGCAGAGTATTAGGATCTTTATTTGCATTGGGGAGCCGAAGGTACGTGAACTGGTACTAGATAAGGAAAAGTGCTACACAGAGTAAACTGTCAAATGTAAAGACATTTGATCATTTAAGAAAAAGTCAGAAGGAGTACAAAAGACCTAGGCCAGTGCCTCAGTATTGTATTTAAGCTTCTTTCCTAGTGGATTTGCTGAAATTCAAGCTACTCTGGACTCCAGGTTATGTTATGTTTTCCTTCTTACATGTAGCATGAACAGTTTTCCTTTCTCCAGAGGACAAGTGAGCTGTCAGTTAGCAGAGGGTATGACATCTGCTTGCACAACAATATTTTAGCAGAGGTTAGAGCAGCTGGAATAAAACAAAGGATCTGGAAGCAATTTTTATGCTAAAAAAAATCCCCATGGCTTTTCATTCTGAAGTTTACATATTTCTGCTGTCAATGTGGTGTTTTTAGAGAATGTACTGATAGAGTCTACAAATTTTTTTGCTATGTATTGTGGTCTTAATGGCAAGCCAGGCCAGCCCAGCAGACTTACCTGGGGAAACAGCATGCTGCAGTTTCACCTGCTGCAGTAACCTCCCAAAAAGCCAGTCCAGAATGGTACAAAAATACATAAATCACTGTTCAGTCAAGACTTACTGTGTTTGCTCTGTGCCTTGCTGCACATTGATCACCATACTGGGTTTTCCTGTGGATCTAGCAGATCCTTTCTAAGGAAGCCCAGGCAAAGATGAAAGTTTCTAAATGTTCAATGAGCACACTTCTGGGACAGGCTTCCAGTTAGAAGAGAAGGGGGCCAAAATCTGAAATGGCTTCACGATAAAACTTGATAGCTTGCTGATAGTATTTCTATGACAAGGTGAGAATAATCCTGGAGCCTGTAATCCAAGCTTGCGAATAAGGTTTCCAATGCTGACCTTGTTGGTAGATGCAAGTGAGGGTTGAAGAGACTTGGTCATGTGTGCTTGTTCCACATAGTGCTAGTGCTTTTAACTGATACTGTATTTTAGGGTTCTTGACCACCTGCAGGGGACAGGAAGAAGGTGTTGTTTTTTTTTTTTACTGCAGATATATAACTTGGCTTTGAAGAAGAGGGGGGAGGAATATGGTGTTTTACTTCCTTTGGAGGACTGAAAACCAGCCACAGCTAGCGAAGGGACATTTCATGGGCATCTGCTCTTAGTGATAGTAAACTGCCTTATGGCCAGTGGTGTGTCTTGCTTATGCATTCAGGGTTAAACCAATTCTGTGATTGGACACAGGAAGGATATTTTCCCCCATTATACCATCAGGGACCTTTGATTTGTGTTTTTTGCCTTCTGTAATGTGGTGTATGGTCCACTTCCTACGATCAGCTGGTCATTTTCACTCCAGAAATGTCTCTATATTTCTCAATTGTAAGTCCTCTCTTCCTGCAGGCAGTTATTTTGTGAAATTCCAGTCATTGTAATAAAGGGCTAAAGACTTTTATATGGGATCAGGGAGGGTTTGATGTCTTTTGGTTTGGGGACACCTGGATCAGGTTGATCCAGGTGGTCCCTTACCGTCATATGACACAGCAAAGCAAACTTAGCAAACAGAATTAGACCCATCATTGGTGGAACATTTTGAGAATCATCCACAAGAAATTAAAAGGTGATGAACTTAAAAGGATTCCCACTTTTGGATGCTGCTCATCTGAAAGAACAGGGCTTCAGATGCTATATTTAACCAGATACACCTCTTTGTTTAAAATACAGACTTTACTATTGTCAGCTATGATTTTCTGTCTTGGTTGATCACCTAAAGTCCTTAATTCAAAAGCCTGACCTAAAAAAGCAATTGATCTACCATTGTCTCAGTAGGGTTATCACAGCAATGCTTCATAGTCTGGACTGGTCTCCTGCTCATTTTTGGAAGGACTGTCATATGTTTGTTTAGACTAACAATATAAGGTTGGTGAGATTACTCATGTGTTCAAACTAGGCACATTGCTGGATTCAGGCTTCCTGCACTAAAGAATTTGAGATTTGCTTATCTGACAGACAGCCAACTTCGTTTTATGGAGATATTTAGGCTGTTGGTCTCCTGCCTTAAAAAAGATGGAGCTGGTTTCAGGACAATGCTTATGAAAATCCTGGCTCTGAACTCACTTTCAGCTTTAGTCCAAAAAAAAGCAGTTTTTTAGACCTTAAAGCCATGTTGAAAAGTGGATCTTTATTTCTACTCAGAGGAGTCTGAAAAGTCACAAAACTTCAGCAGAAGATATTTTCATCCAAATGATTTGAATTTCAGAACTGGGCCTGACTGGATTAATTTTTCTTTGTTTCTATTAATTGTGCATTTTATATATTTTCTACATAGACATTATAGATATATAAAATATAAATATATGTATAAATATACATATATGTGCACACACAAATATGATCCACCTGTTTAATATAACAGGCTTTATAGTAATTCTAAATAGGCCTAAAGAAACAATTATGGAAAGCATGGTTCAAAATTGCCTGAAATGTTGAACTGATGAGTCAAGCATCATGTTTACCTCTTCATTAACCCAAAATACTGAGGATAATATAGAATAATGTTAGCCAATCAGGCTGCACATATAAATAATGCCTCCTGATTCACCGAGACTGCTGAAAATAGCAGTCATCACTGATGAATCCATCCAATAAACATATGCACATTTTCTTCCTGACTACTTTTAAGCGATGAACAATAGTTTTACCCCTGCCCCTCCTGCCAAAGCACTAATTCCATTTCTCAGTTTTAAAGAGCACTCCTACACACACAAAAAACATAGCTCAAATGAAGAGACTTCAGTACCTTCTGATGAAAATATTCAACACCCAATTCCCCAGTGCTTTGTGTAGACAACTCTGCATGTGTTCAACCAGAGCTCTGTACGGAGAATCACTACAGGACATGACCCTGAGAACATGTGAAATATATATGGATGATTACTTGGATTCCCTCTTGTAAGAGCAGAAGTGTGTACTTGGAGAAAGACCACAAATGGGTAGGTAGCAAGTTAATTTATACTAGTTCTAGCCAACATGTGCTGGATTAAGATAGCCAGAGGCAAGGAGACCAGATACATTAGTCATGCACCTTTTCCATGGTCACAGCCTCTGTCTGGGGTGTAAAGAAGGACATTAAAGCAGCTCTCTGGTGGTTCTGCACCTGCTGGGAATTTGTCTGTACAGGTGGAATCTCAGGGGTCTTGTTAAGGCAGTTTTTAATTTGCTTCATGGTTTTGGGAGAAGCTCAGAACCTGTGCTTCTGACCTCTGGCTTTAAGAAATGTAAAATTTATTATCACTCAGCTGAGGTTTGGCCAATGGTTGTCTTCTGGATTAATAATTTTTAGCATTCACCTCCTAAAGCAAATGTTTTACTTCCTTGAGCAAGGCAAATAAATATGTGCACCAAGAAAAACTCTGTGTGACCCTTTCTTCAATTTGTGTAGCAAAAGAAGTCTATGTGAGAACTGCAGCTTTAATGTACGTTTATAAAATATTTCATTTATTATTTATATAATTATTTGCAGAGTGTTGTTGCCATGGCAACTTTTACACATGGTGAGAAAAATCCTTGCATAGACAGTAGTCACGACTCCAAACACTATCACATGAAGATAAGTCTGCATGGACATTTCAGGGTTTGCCAAGTTTTTCTAAAGTAGTTATTTACATTAAAATAACTTCTTTCTGCTAAATTAGAGAAAAAAGCCTGTTTTTAACCTAATTTCCTTAAGAAACAAGGCTTAGGCAATCATTTTCTCCACCCATCTGTCTGCTTATCCCCTCCTAATATCTTTTAAATCTGCTGGCATAATTTCAATTGCCTTTCACTAAGATGTCTCAAAGATAGTTAAACCTGACACACTTCATGGGAATTGGTTGTATGAAGGAGCGAGAGTCCTAAAATAATGTGTCACAGAGGGAAATGTTCCACCATGAGCTTGAAAGTGGTAAGCTCCTTTTGTCCTGTTGTCCAGACAGCATCAAACTGGTCACGACACATGCTATTTCTTTCATAGCTGAAGGGGAAATGAGGCAGAAAAGGTGGAGCTGTGGGAAGGTGGAGGGATGAGGAGTTCTGGTGGAGACTGGAGATGTTGCAGGCAGGATGTGGGGAATGTCCTTGTTGTAGTGATGGGGCTGTGGGCTTGCAGGACACAAGTTAAAATGAAATGAGGGCTTCATTGATTCTACCACTCAAGGGCAACAGTTTCCAAATTCTGCAGCCTACAACAACCTCCGGTTTGGGGAGCTAGAGCTTTGCAATGTCTGAGGCAGTCTAGGCTGCTTGACTCCTGCAGTCTCACTCTTTGGAGCAGAGACTTCCAAGCATAATGAATTGCATACACTACATGTGCAGGGGTTAGTAACCCTGCATGTCAGACAGTCCAGGCAGCCAGCTGGCACCACAACCTGGTGCTTTGGTAACCATGATGCAAGGCTGACTTTGTCCTGGGACAACCTGGGCTGAAATGGATTTTGACCCATGGACTGAAGGTGATGGAGCTCTTATAAGTTTCACAGCTTCGCACCATTCAACAGTGACAGCAAAAGCCACCAGAATCTCACCAGGCTTCTCAGCAGCTATCGGATTATGGGGATCATGTTTCATATTTGGAAATACAACACAACTTTGTTTGGAAATGCAGTGTCATGACAGATATACGAATGTTAGACAGTTTCTGTTGACTGAGAAATTTTATATATGTGTATGCATGCACCCATAACATCAGTTGCTCCAAAGTGGCAGGATGGAGGGAGAGAGACACATTTTTTGAATGCTTAAATCTGGCCAATTCCAATCACAACATTCCAAAGCAGATGAAAAATAAGGTCGGTATTTTGCACCATAGTGCCTAAAAGTATTCTGTGTTTTCTGTATATGTACACTTAACTGATGACTTTACTGAAGATTTTGATCTCCCTTTTATCAATGACATAGGTTCATCACCTTTAAAAGTCATTCCAGGTTTAGGTGGCTGAATATAAGAATTTGATGCCTGTGCTCAAACATTTTGTTTTAACTTGATTATTGTTCGCTATAGAAGAGTCAGAAGCCTTAGAGTAAATCTGAGGACTGGCAAATGTGGTGGGTTGACCCTGGCTGGATGCCAGGTGCTCACCAAAGCCACTCTATCACTCCCCTCCTCAGCTGGACAGGGGAGAGAAAATATGTCGAAAGGCTCATGGGTCGAGATAAGACAGGGAGATCACTCAGCAATTACCATCACGGGCAAAACAGACTTGACTTGGGGAAAAATTAATTTATTACCAGTCAAATCAGAGTAGGGTAATGAGAAAATAAAACCAAATCTTAAAACACCTTCCCCCCACCCCTCCCTTCTTCCCAGGCACAACTTCACTCCCGATTTTCTCTACTTCCTCCCCCCGAGTGGCACAAGGGGATGGGGAATGGGGGTTGTGGTCAGTTCATCACGTGTTGTCTCTGCCGCTCCTTCTTCTTCAGGGGGAGGACTCCTCACACTCTTCCCATGTTACAGCATGGGGTCCCTCCTACAGGAGACAGTTCTCCATGAACTTCTCCAGTGTGAGTCCTTCCCACAGGCTGCAGTTCTTCACAAACTGCTCCAGCGTGGGTGCAGTCCTTCAGGAACAGACTGCTCCAGCGTGGGTCCCCCACAGGGTCACAAGTCCTGACAGCAAACCTGCTCCAGCGTGGGATCCTCTCTCCATGGGTCCACAGGCCTGCCAGGAGCCTGGTCCAGCGTGGGCTTCCCACGGGGTCACAGCCTCCTTCGGGCACATCCACCTGCTTCAACGTGGGGTCCTCCACGGGCTGCAGGTGGATATCTGCTCTACCATGGACCTCCATGGGCTGCAGGAGGACAGCCTGCCTCACTATGGTCTTCACCATGGGCTGCAGGAATCTCTGCTCTGGCGCCTGGAGCACCTCCTCTCCCTCCTTCTTCACTGACCTTGGTGTCTGCAGGGTTGCTGCTCTCACATATTCTCATTCCTTTCTCTGGCTGAGTTTGCCATTGCCCAGGGTTTTTTTTTTCCCTTCTTAAATATGTTATCCCAGAGGCGCTACCACCGTCACTGATGGGCTCGGCCTTGGCCAGCGGTGAGTCCATCTTGGAGCTGGCTGGCATTGGCTTTATCGGAAATAGGGGAAGCTTCTAGCAACTTCTCACAGAAGAAGCTGCCACTCCTGAGCCCCCCTGGCTGCCAAAACGTTGCCATGCAAACCCAATACAGCAAATAACTGTAGAACAATGTTTTTCTTTCTGGACAGAAGATTTAATATAGTTGTTTTTTTAATTAGCTGAGAAACATGAAGTCATTCTTTTTACCCTGAATCTAAATACAATTATTAGTTCATACTGCTTACAAAGAGATTACAAAGTGGTGAAATACTAATAAAAATAATAAAGTATTTCAATATTTTCAAGGAAAATATTTCTCAGAAGCTCTGCTACAGATTGTATGGGAAGTGCTTTGTGCTGTCAGAAGATATGGTAAAAGGCAGGCTGTACCTTAGTGACTGAATTCAGTGAAAATTTTTTTCTGAATGTGTGGATTAGACCAAGATGGGTAAAAGTGCCATAGAAAGATAAGCCCAAAATCACACATCAGATGATGATGAAGGGCAGGATTTTTTTACATCTTAACCTATCCTCTCTGCTCCTTAACTT